>NW_026280726.1:0-132939 GCF_023373465.1 Oncorhynchus keta | reverse complement strand
CTGATTGATTATCTTGGTCCCATATCCCATGCAACTCTATTGTCTATGATTGCCTTTCTGATTGATTATCTTGGTACGCTACAGTTGATTATCTTGGTCCCATGCAACTCTATTGTCGATTGCCTTTCTGATTGATTATCTTGGTCTATCCCATTATCATGCAACTCTATTATCATGATTGCCTTTCTGATTGATTATCTTGGTCTATCCCATGCAACTCTATTATCATGATTGCCTTTCTGATTGATTATCTTGGTCTAGCCCATGCAACTCTATTATCATGATTGCCTTTCTGATTGATTATCTTGGTCTATCCCATGCAACTCTATTATCATGATTGCCTTTCTGATTGATTATCTTGGTCTATCCCATGCAACTCTATTATCATGATTGCCTTTCTGATTGATTATCTTGGTCTATCCCATGCAACTCTATTATCATGATTGCCTTTCTGATTGATTATCTTGGTCTATTGATTATCCCCCATGCAACTCTATTGTCATGATTGCCTTTCTGATTGATTATCTTGGTCTAGCCCATGCAACTATATTATCATGCTTGCCTTTCTGATTGATTATCTTGGTCTATTGCCCCATGCAACTCTATTATCATGATTGCCTTTCTGATCGATTATCTTGGTCTAGCCCATGCAACTATATTATCATGATTGCCTTTCTGATCAATTATCTTTGTCTAGCCCATGCAACTATATTATCATGATTGCCTTTCTGATCGATTATGTTGGTCTATCCCATGCAACTATATTATCATGCTTGCCTTTCTGATCAATTATCTTGGTCTAGCCCATGCAACTATATTATCATGATTGCCTTTCTGATTGATTACCTTGGTCTATCCCATGCAACTCTATTGTCATGATTGCCTTTCTGATTGATTATCTTGGTCTAGCCCATGCAACTATATTATCATGATTGCCTTTCTGATCGATTACCTTGGTCTATCCCATGCAACTATATTATCATGCTTGCCTTTCTGATCAATTATCTTGGTCTATCCCATGCAACTCTATTATCATGATTGCCTTTCTGATTGATTATCTTGGTCTATCCCATGCAACTCTATTATCATGATTGCCTTTCTGATTGATTATCTTGGTCTATCCCATGCAACTCTATTGTCATGATTGCCTTTCTGATTGATTATCTTGGTCTAGCCCATGCAACTATATTATCATGATTGCCTTTCTGATCGATTACCTTGGTCTATCCCATGCAACTATATTATCATGCTTGCCTTTCTGATCAATTATCTTTGTCTAGCCCATGCAACTATATTATCATGATTGCCTTTCTGATCGATTATGTTGGTCTATCCCATGCAACTATATTATCATGCTTGCCTTTCTGATCAATTATCTTGGTCTAGCCCATGCAACTATATTATCATGATTGCCTTTCTGATTGATTATCTTGCAACTCTATTGTCATGTCCTTTCTGATTGATTATCTTGGTCCATGCAACTATATTATCATGATTGCCTTTCTGATCGATTACCTTGGTCTATCCCATGCAACTATATTATCATGCTTGCCTTTCTGATCAATTATCTTGGTCTAGCCCATGCAACTATATTATCATGATTGCCTTTCTGATCGATTATCTTGGTCTATCCCATGCAACTCAATGGAATCTTTCCCCAATGCCCGTACACATTCACACCAGCCCCAATGCAAAGCCTAACTGCAATCAATTACTAGCCCACCATGCAACTCTGCATACTATCTCCCCAATGCACGATCCCATGGCAGCCCAAGCGGCAGGCATGCAGTGACATGGACCCACTGACCTTCAGAGAGGATAAATGGCCATTCATTTGCCCTTGGGCCGAGATGAGGGCTGAGTAGGCTGAACAGGCTCTCCATTGTGAGGAGGGCAGTAGCCCGGGGTCTCCTCTCAGTGAGGATCATCGTCATGGTGGACTAGAGGGAGGTCGGAGGGACGGAGGGAGCTGTCTTCGTCCCAAATGGCACCCTATTCCCTACATAGTGCACTACTTGTGACTAGGGCACGTACAGACTGAAGTGCATACTTTTTGACCAGAGCCATATGGGTCTTGATCAAACGTAGTGCACTATGTAGGGAATAGGGTGCCATTTGGGACGCTTCCTGTCATTAGGTTCAGCTGATGCCTCCAGGGTTGGTTGGTTAGTGTCATGGCCCAGGGGCTATTAATACTGAGTGTCCTACAGACATGTGGTGTGTCCAGATGTGTTTTAATGTCACGTGCACAAATTCAGTGAAATGCCTTTTTTAACAAACTCTAAACCCAACGATGCAGTAATCAATATCAATGTGGTACTAAAAATAACAAGGTAGAACATAAACACGGGAGATATAAAAATAAGAAATAAAAAGAACAGGAGAAAGTAAGAAGCTGTAAACAGAGTCAGTTCATTACCATATTAACAATGTACAGGGATACTGGAGTGATAGAGGTAGATATGTAGAGGGGTAAACATACTATATACAGGGTCAGTTCATTACCATATTAACAATGTACAGGGATACTGGAGTGATGGAGGTAGATATGTAGAGGGGTAAACATACTATATACAGGGTCAGTTCATTACCATATTAACAATGTACAGGGATACTGGAGTGATGGAGGTAGATATGTAGAGGGGTAAACATACTATATACAGGGTCAGTTCAGTACCATATTAACAATGTACAGGATACTGGAGTGATGGAGGTAGATATGTAGAGGGGTAAACATACTATATACAGGGTCAGTTCATTACCATATTAACAATGTACAGGGATACTGGAGTGATGAGGTAGATATGTAGAGGGTAAACATACTATATACAGGGTCAGTTCAGTACCATATTAACAATGTACAGGGATACTGGACTGGAGTGATAGAGGTAGATATGTAGAGGGGTAAACATACTATATACAGGATCAGTTCAGTACCATATTAACAATGTACAGGGATACTGGAGTGATAGAGGTAGATATGTAGAGGGGTAAACATACTATATACAGGGTCAGTTCATTACCATATTAACAATGTACAGGGATACTGGAGTGATAGAGGTAGATATGTAGAGGGTAAACATGCTATATACAGGTGGGTAGTATGGATGGAGGAGGTAGATATGTAGAGGTGTAAACATACTATATACAGGGTCAGTATTAACAATATGGATGGAGATGAGGATGGGAGGTGGGTAGTATAGATGGAGATGAGGATATGGAGGTAAACATACTATATACAGGGTAGTTCAGTACCATATGGATGGAGTGATGGATGAGGAGGGAGGGTATATACAGGGTCAGTTATTACCATATTAACAATGTACAGATGGAGTGATGGAGGTAGATATGTAGAGGGGTAAACATACTATATACAGGGTCAGTTATTACCATATAGATGGAGATGAGGAGGAGGTAGATATATAGAGGATATACAGGGTCAGTTCAGTACCATATTAACAATGTACAGGGATACTGGAGTGATGAGGAGATATGTAGAGGGTAAACATACTATAGATGGAGATGAGGAATGGGGAGGAGTGATAGAGTAGATATGGAGGGATACTATACACAGGGTATAGATATTAAGAATGAGGAGGGAGGGTAGATATGTAAACATACTATACACAGGGTATAGATGGAGATGAGGAGATATGTAGAGGGGCAAACATACTAGGACACAGGGTAGTTCATACCATATTAATGGAGATGATAGAGGTAGATATGTAGGGTAAACATACTATATACAGGGTCAGTTCATTACCATATTAACAATGATGGATACTGATGAGGATATGGAGGCAAACATACTAGGGTCAGGTCAGTATTAACAATGTACAGGGATACTGGATAGAGGTAGATATGTAGAGGGGTAAACATACTATATACAGGGTCAGTTCATTACCATATTAACAATGTACAGGGATACTGGAGTGATGAGGTAGATATGTAGAGGGTAAACATACTATATACAGGTCAGTATAGATATTAACAATGTACAGGATACTGGATGAGGAGATATGTAGAGGGTAAACATACTATACACAGGGTCAGTTCATTACCATATGGACAATGAGGATACTGGAGTGATGGAGGTAGATATGTAGAGTAAACATACTATATACAGGGAGTTCAGTACCATATTAACAATGTACAGGATACTGGAGTGATAGAGGTAGATATGTAGAGGGGTAAACATACTATATACAGGGTCAGTTCATTACCATATTAACAATGTACAGGGATACTGGAGTGAGGTAGATATGGAGGGGTAAACATACTATATACAGGGTCAGTTCAGTACCATATTAACAATGTACAGGGATACTGGAGTGATGAGAGATATGTAGAGGGGTAAACATACTATATACAGGGTCAGTTCAGTACCATATTAACAATGTACAGGGATACTGGAGTGATAGAGGTAGATATGTAGAGGGGCAAACATACTATATACAGGGTCAGTTCAGTACCATATTAACAATGTACAGGGATACTGGACTGGAGTGATAGAGGTAGATATGTAGAGGGGTAAACATACTATATACAGGATCAGTTCAGTACCATATTAACAATGTACAGGGATACTGGAGGATAGAGGTAGATATGTAGAGGGGTAAACATACTATATACAGGGTCATTCATTACCATATTAACAATGTACAGGGATACTGGAGTGATAGAGGTAGATATGTAGAGGGAAACATGCTATATACAGGTGGGTAGTATGGATGGAGATGAGGAGGGAGGTGGTAGTATGGATGGAGATGAGGAGGGAGGTGGGTAGTATAGATGGAGATGAGGAGGGAGGTGGGTAGTATGGATGGAGATGAGGAGGGAGGGTGGTAGTATAGATGGAGATGAGGAGGGAGGGTGGAGAGATGAGGAGGGAGGTGGGTAGTATAGATGGAGATGAGGAGGGAGGTGGGTAGTATAGATGGAGATGAGGAGGGAGGTGGGTAGTATAGATGGATGGAGATGATAGATGGAGATGAGGAGGAGGTGGGTAGTATAGATGGAGATGAGGAGGGAGGTGGGTAGTATAGATGGAGATGAGGAGGGAGGTGGTAGTATAGATGGAGATGAGGAGGAGGTGGGTAGTATAGATGGAGATGGAGATGAGGAGGGAGGTGGGTAGTATAGATGGAGATGAGGAGGAGAGAGGAGGAGGGTAGTATAGATGGAGATGAGGAGGGAGGTGGTAGTATAGATGGAGATGAGGAGGAGGTGGGTAGTATAGATGGAGATGAGGAGGTATGGATGGAGATATGGATGGAGATGAGGAGGGAGGTGGGTAGTATGGATGGAGATGAGGAGGGAGGTGGGTAGTATGGATGGAGATGAGGAGGAGAGGTGGGTAGTATGGATGGAGAGATGAGGAGGAGATGAGGGGAGGTGGTAGTATAGATGGAGATGAGGAGGGAGGGAGGGTAGTATAGATGGAGAGGAGGGAGGTGGGTAGTATAGATGGAGATGAGGAGGGAGGTGGGTAGTATGGATGGAGATGAGGAGGTGGGTAGGTGGGTAGTATGGATGGAGATGAGGAGGAGGTGGGTAGTATGGATGGAGATGAGGAGGGAGGTGGGTAGTATGGATGGAGATGAGGAGGGAGGTGGGTAGTATGGATGGAGATGAGGAGGGAGGTGGGTAGTATGGATGGAGGTGTGGTATGGATGGAGATGAGGAGGGAGGTGGGTAGTATGGATGGAGATGAGGAGGGAGGTGGGTAGTATAGATGGAGATGAGGAGGGAGGTGGGTAGTATGGATGGAGATGAGGAGGGAGGTGGGTAGTATGGATGGAGATGAGGAGGGAGGTGGGTAGTATGGATGGAGATGAGGAGGGAGGTGGGTAGTATAGATGGAGATGAGGAGGGAGGTGGGTAGTATGGATGGAGATGAGGAGGGAGGTGGGTAGTATGGATGGAGATGAGGAGGGAGGTGGGTAGTATAGATGGAGATGAGGAGGGAGGTGGGTAGTATAGATGGAGATGAGGAGGGAGGTGGGTAGTATGGATGGAGATGAGGAGGGAGGTGGGTAGTATGGATGGAGATGAGGAGGGAGGTGGGTAGTATAGATGGAGATGAGGAGGGAGGTGGGTAGTATGGATGGAGATGAGGAGGGAGGGTGGTAGTATGGATGGAGATGAGGAGGGAGGTGGGTAGTATGGATGGAGATGAGGAGGGAGGGTGGTAGTATGGATGGAGATGAGGAGGGAGGTGGGTAGTATGGATGGAGATGAGGAGGGAGGTGGGTAGTATGGATGGAGATGAGGAGGGAGGGTGGTAGTATGGATGGAGATGAGGAGGGAGGTGGGTAGTATAGATGGAGATGAGGAGGGAGGTGGGTAGTGGAGATGGATGGAGATGAGGAGGGAGGTGGGTAGTATAGATGGAGATGAGGAGGGAGGTGGGTAGTATAGATGGAGATGAGGAGGAGAGGTGGGTAGTATAGATGGAGATGAGGAGGGAGGTGGGTAGTATGGATGGAGATGAGGAGGGAGGGTGGTAGTATGGATGGAGATGAGGAGGGAGGGAGGTAGTATGGATGGAGATGAGGAGGGAGGTGGGTAGTATAGATGGAGATGAGGAGGGAGGTGGGTAGTATAGATGGAGATGAGGAGGGAGGTGGGTAGTATGGATGGAGATGAGGAGGGAGGTGGGTAGTATAGATGGAGATGAGGAGGGAGGTGGGTAGTATAGATGGAGATGAGGAGGGAGGTGGGTAGTATGGATGGAGATGAGGAGGGAGGTGGGTAGTATAGATGGAGATGAGGAGGGAGGTGGGTAGTATAGATGGAGATGAGGAGGGAGGTGGGTAGTATAGATGGAGATGAGGAGGAGATGGGTAGTATAGATGGAGATGGAGATGAGGAGGGAGGTGGGTAGTATGGATGGAGATGAGGAGGGAGGTGGGTAGTATAGATGGAGATGAGGAGGGAGGTGGAGGAGGGAGGTAGTATATAGATGGAGATGAGGAGGGAGGTGGGTAGTATAGATGGAGATGAGGAGGGAGGTGGGTGGTATGGATGGAGATGAGGAGGAGGTGGGTAGTATGGATGGAGGGAGGTGGGTAGTATAGATGGAGATGAGGAGGGAGGTGGGTAGTATAGATGGAGATGAGGAGGGAGGTGGGTAGTATAGATGGAGATGAGGAGGGAGGTGGGTAGTATGGATGGAGATGAGGAGGGAGATGGGTAGTATAGATGGAGATGAGGAGGGAGGTGGGTAGTATAGATGGAGATGAGGAGGGAGGTGGGTAGTATAGATGGAGATGAGGAGGGAGGTGGGTAGTATAGATGGAGATGAGGAGGGAGGTGGGTGGTATGGATGGAGATGAGGAGGGAGGTGGGTAGTATGGATTGAGGGAGGTGGGTAGTATAGATGGAGATGAGGAGGGAGGTGGGTAGTATAGATGGAGGGAGGTGGGTAGTATAGATGGAGATGAGGAGGGACGTGGGTACTATTGATGGAGATGAGGAGGGAGGTGGGTAGTATGGATGGAGATGAGGAGGGAGGTGGGTAGTATAGATGGAGATGAGGAGGGAGGTGGGTAGTATGGATGGAGATGAGGAGGGAGGTGGGTAGTATGGATGGAGATGAGGAGGGAGGTGGGTAGTATGGATGGAGATGAGGAGGGAGGTGGGTAGTATGGATGGAGATGAGGAGGGAGGTGGGTAGTATGGATGGAGATGAGGAGGGAGGTGGGTAGTATAGATGGAGATGAGGAGGGAGGTGGGTAGTATGGATGGAGATGAGGAGGGAGGGTGGTAGTATAGATGGAGATGAGGAGGGAGGTGGGTAGTATAGATGGAGATGAGGAGGGAGGTGGGTAGTATGGATGGAGATGAGGAGGGAGGTGGGTAGTATAGATGGAGATGAGGAGGGAGGTGGGTAGTATAGATGGAGATGAGGAGGGAGGTGGGTAGTATAGATGGAGATGAGGAGGGAGGTGGGTAGTATAGATGGAGATGAGGAGGGAGGTGGGTAGTATAGATGGAGATGAGGAGGGAGGTGGGTAGTATAGATGGAGATGAGGAGGGAGGTGGGTAGTATGGATGGAGATGAGGAGGGAGGTGGGTAGTATAGATGGAGATGAGGAGGGAGGTGGGTAGTATGGATGGAGATGAGGAGGGAGGTGGGTAGTATGGATGGAGATGAGGAGGGAGGTGGGTAGTATGGATGGAGATGAGGAGGGAGGGTGGTAGTATAGATGGAGATGAGGAGGGAGGTGGGTAGTATAGATGGAGATGAGGAGGGAGGTGGGTAGTATAGATGGAGATGAGGAGGGAGGTGGGTAGTATGGATGGAGATGAGGAGGGAGGTGGGTAGTATAGATGGAGATGAGGAGGGAGGTGGGTAGTATGGATGGAGATGAGGAGGGAGGTGGGTAGTATAGATGGAGATGAGGAGGGAGGTGGGTAGTATGGATGGAGATGAGGAGGGCCTCAAACCAAGTCATACTGAAATAAGCTCTTCATCATTGTGTTGAGTATCTCTACGTCAAAATGTGTTTGAGTTGCAATAAATGAATGTTCTTGCTACGGCTAGTTGCTATGTGCTATGTTCTTGTTGCTATGTGCTATGTTCTTGTTGCTATGTGCTATGTTCTTGTTGCTATGTGCTATGTTCTTATTGCTAATGGTAATATCGGCTCAGTTGTGTGCTGCAGACTCCTTTCTAAAGGCGTCTGTTTCCCTCTCTCTGTCGCTCTCTTCCTCCATGCCCATCCCTCTCTCTGTCCCTCTCTTCCTCCATGCCCATCCCTCTCTCTGTCGCTCTCTTCCTCCATGCCCATCCCTCTCTCTGTCCCTCTCTTCCTCCATGCCCATCCCTCTCTCTGTCCCTCTCTTCCTCCATGCCCATCCCTCTCTCTGTCCCTCTCTTCCTCCATGCCCATCCCTCTGTCTGTGCTCCCCCTCTCTACTCTCCTCCCTCTCAGGCTCGGCTGCGTTGCCGGGCAACATGGCGTACTTTGGGAGTGCCCAGGATGATGTGGATCTGGAGGATGAAGATGATGAAGAGGAGGAGTGTGACGACAGGATGTCAGCTCACAGCCACAACTCAACTTCCTGTCCGTCTTCACAGCGGAAAAACAAAACAACGCCGGGGAAGAAGGTCTCCAATGGACATGGTACTACTGATCTACCATGTTGTTTTGGTACACACTACTGATCTACCATGTTGTTTTGGTACTCACTACTGATCTACCATGTTGTTTTGGTACACACTACTGATCTACCATGTTGTTTTGGTACACACTACTGATCTACCATGTTGTTTTGGTACTCACTACTGATCTACCATGTTGTTTTGGTACTCACTACTGATCTACCATGTTGTTTTGGTACTACACTACTGATCTACCATGTTGTTTTGGTACTCACTACTGATCTACCATGTTGTTTTGGTACACACTACTGATCTACCATGTTGTTTTGGTACACACTACTGATCTACCATGTTGTTTTGGTACACACTACTGATCTACCATGTTGTTTTGGTACACACTACTGATCTACCATGTTGTTTTGTTCTCCTTCTTATTCACTCAGTCACTCACTCAGTCACTCACTCACTCAGTCAGCCAGTCACAACACTCACTCTTTCCCAGACGTCGTTCTACTCTACCTAGTAACAAAGCCTAGAGGCCCATACTGTATAATTCTCCCTCACCAATCAGAAGAAGCCTAGTGAATTACAGCTCTGTCTCCTCTCACACCATGAGTTGATGGAGAGCATCCCAAATCTATAGTGCACTACTTTTAACCAGCGCCCAGGCCCAAAGTAGTGCACTACTTAGGGAATAGGGTGCCATTTAGGAAGCAAACCATGTACTCAATGATCCACGTCCACAAACAGAGATCCATCATCCTCCCTTTACACACACACACACACACACACACACACACACACACACACACACACACACACACACACACACACACACACACACACACACACACACACACACACACACACACACACACACACACACACACACACACACACACACACCCTGTAAGCATAGCACCGGGCGTTTTTCACTTCTACTGAAGCAAAGTATAAACAGTCCTCACCCAGGTTCATGGGTCTTAACGGAGCAGCAGCTCTCACCCAGGGCCATGGGTCTTAAAGGAGCAGCAGCAGCTCTCACCCAGGTTCATGGGTCTTAACGGAGCAGCAGCTCTCACCCAGGGCCATGGGTCTTAAAGGAGCAGCAGCTCTCACCCAGGGCCATGGGACTTAAAGGAGCAGCAGCTCTCACCCAGGGCCATGGGTCTTAAAGGAGCAGCAGCTCTCACCCAGGGCCATGGGTCTTAAAGGAGCAGCAGCTCTCACCCAGGGCCATGGGTCTTAAAGGAGCAGCAGCTCTCACCCAGGGCCATGGGTCTTAAAGGAGCAGCAGCTCTCACCCAGGGCCATGGGACTTAAAGGAGCAGCAGCTCTCACCCAGGGCCATGGGTCTTAAAGGAGCAGCAGCTCTCACCCAGGGCCATGGGTCTTAAAGGAGTAGCAGCTCTCACCCAGGGCCATGGGTCTTAAAGGAGCAGCAGCTCTCACCCAGGGCCATGGGTCTTAAAGGAGCAGCAGCTCTCACCCAGGGCCATGGGTCTTAAAGGAGCAGCAGCTCTCACCCAGGGCCATGGTTCTTAAAGGAGCAGCAGCTCTCACCCAGGGCCATGGTTCTTAAAGGAGCAGCAGCTCTCACCCAGGGCCATGGGTCTTAAAGGAGCAGCAGCTCTCACCCAGGTCCATGGGTCTTAACGGAGCAGCAGCTCTCACCCAGGACCATGGGTCTTAAAGGAGCAGCAGCTCTCACCCAGGGCCATGGGACTTAAAGGAGCAGCAGCTCTCACCCAGGGCCATGGGTCTTAAAGGAGCAGCAGCTCTCACCCAGGGCCATGGGTCTTAAAGGAGCAGCAGCTCTCACCCAGGGCCATGGGTCTTAAAGGAGCAGCAGCTCTCACCCAGGGCCATGGGTCTTAAAGGAGCAGCAGCTCTCACCCAGGGCCATGGGTCTTAAAGGAGCAGCAGCTCTCACCCAGGACCATGGGTCTTAAAGGAGCAGCAGCTCTATGGGCCTACAGAGTTCGAGTCACAAATGTCACCCTATTCCCTTCATAGTGCACTACATTTAAACCAGGTCCCATCACCCTATTCCCTTTATAGTGCGGCTGGTAGGTAGCCTAGTGGTTAGAGCGTTGGACTAGTAACCGAAAGGTTGCAAGATCGAATCCCTGAGCTGACAAGGTAAAAATCTGTCATTCTGCCCCTGAACAGGCAGTTAACCCACTGTTCCCTGTTCCCGTCATTGAAAATAAGAATTAGTTCTCAACTGACGTGCCTAGTTAAATAAAGGTAAAATAGTGCACTACTTTTAACCAGAGCCCTTAGTTTTTGACCTATGGGCCCTGGTCACTATATAGGTAATAGTTTGCCATTTGGGACACAACCAGAGTAGAGCACAGTGTTTGAGGACGCGTGTCATAGGACGGATGTGAACATGCTAGGTCTTGTGCCGACAGTCAGTAGTATGTATGGGGGGGGTGAAACCAGAGACTGCAGTCAACTCAGCAGGAATCAGAGAGAGAAACTTACTGTGGAGGTCAACAGTCCACACACAGCTCAGCACTGACACCACCTTACAGAGAGAGAGAAAACTTACTGTGGAGGTCAACAGTCCACACACAGCTCAGCACTGACACCACCTTACAGAGAGAGAGAAACTTACTGTGGAGGTCAACAGTCCACACACAGCTCAGCACTGACACCACCTTACAGAGAGAGAGAAACTTACTGTGGAGGTCAACAGTCCACACACAGCTCAGCACTGACACCACCTTACAGAGAGAGAGAAACTTACTGTGGAGGTCAACAGTCCACACACAGCTCAGCACTGACACCACCTTACAGAGAGAGAAGAAACTTACTGTGGAGGTCAACAGTCCACACACAGCTCAGCACTGACACCACCTTACAGAGAGAGAGAAACTTACTGTGGAGGTCAACAGTCCACACACAGCTCAGCACTGACACCACCTTACAGAGAGAGAGAAACTTACTGTGGAGGTCAACAGTCCACACACAGCTCAGCACTGACACCACCTTACAGAGAGAGAGAAAACTTACTGTGGAGGTCAACAGTCCACACACAGCTCAGCACTGACACCACCTTACAGAGAGAGAGAAAACTTACTGTGGAGGTCAACAGTCCACACACAGCTCAGCACTGACACCACCTTACAGAGAGAGAGAAACTTACTGTGGAGGTCAACAGTCCACACACAGCTCAGCACTGACACCACCTTACAGAGAGAGAGAGAAACTTACTGTGGAGGTCAACAGTCCACACACAGCTCAGCACTGACACCACCTTACAGAGAGAGAAAAACTTACTGTGGAGGTCAACAGTCCACACACAGCTCAGCACTGACACCACCTTACAGAGAGAGAGAAAACTTACTGTGGAGGTCAACAGTCCACACACAGCTCAGCACTGACACCACCTTACAGAGAGAGAGAAACTTACTGTGGAGGTCAACAGTCCACACACAGCTCAGCACTGACACCACCTTACAGAGAGAGAAACTTACTGTGGAGGTCAACAGTCCACACACAGCTCAGCACTGACACCACCTTACAGAGAGAGAGAGAAACTTACTGTGGAGGTCAACAGTCCACACACAGCTCAGCACTGACACCACCTTACAGAGAGAGAGAGAAACTTACTGTGGAGGTCAACAGTCCACACACAGCTCAGCACTGACACCACCTTACAGAGAGAGAGAAAACTTACTGTGGAGGTCAACAGTCCACACACAGCTCAGCACTGACACCACCTTACAGAGAGAGAGAAACTTACTGTGGAGGTCAACAGTCCACACACAGCTCAGCACTGACACCACCTTACAGAGAGAGAGAAAACTTACTGTGGAGGTCAACAGTCCACACACAGCTCAGCACTGACACCACCTTACAGAGAGAGAGAGAAACTTACTGTGGAGGTCAACAGTCCACACACAGCTCAGCACTGACACCACCTTACAGAGAGAGAGAGAACTTACTGTGGAGGTCAACAGTCCACACACAGCTCAGCACTGACACCACCTTACAGAGAGAGAGAACCTTACTGTGGAGGTCAACAGTCCACACACAGCTCAGCACTGACACCACCTTACAGAGAGAGAGAGAAACTTACTGTGGAGGTCAACAGTCCACACACAGCTCAGCACTGACACCACCTTACAGAGAGAGAGAAACTTACTGTGGAGGTCAACAGTCCACACACAGCTCAGCACTGACACCACCTTACAGAGAGAGAGAAACTTACTGTGGAGGTCAACAGTCCACACACAGCTCAGCACTGACACCACCTTACAGAGAGAGAGAAACTTACTGTGGAGGTCAACAGTCCACACACAGCTCAGCACTGACACCACCTTACAGAGAGAGAGAAAACTTACTGTGGAGGTCAACAGTCCACACACAGCTCAGCACTGACACCACCTTACAGAGAGAGAGAGAACTTACTGTGGAGGTCAACAGTCCACACACAGCTCAGCACTGACACCACCTTACAGAGAGAGAGAAAACTTACTGTGGAGGTCAACAGTCCACACACAGCTCAGCACTGACACCACCTTACAGAGAGAGAGAAACTTACTGTGGAGGTCAACAGTCCACACACAGCTCAGCACTGACACCACCTTACAGAGAGAGAGAAACTTACTGTGGAGGTCAACAGTCCACACACAGCTCAGCACTGACACCACCTTACAGAGAGAGAGAAACTTACTGTGGAGGTCAACAGTCCACACACAGCTCAGCACTGACACCACCTTACAGAGAGAGAGAAAAGAGAAACTTACTGTGGAGGTCAACAGTCCACACACAGCTCAGCACTGACACCACCTTACAGAGAGAGAGAAACTTACTGTGGAGGTCAACAGTCCACACACAGCTCAGCACTGACACCACCTTACAGAGAGAGAGAGAACCTTACTGTGGAGGTCAACAGTCCACACACAGCTCAGCACTGACACCACCTTACAGAGAGAGAGAAAAACTTACTGTGGAGGTCAACAGTCCACACACAGCTCAGCACTGACACCACCTTACAGAGAGAGAGAAAACTTACTGTGGAGGTCAACAGTCCACACACAGCTCAGCACTGACACCACCTTACAGAGAGAGAGAAAACTTACTGTGGAGGTCAACAGTCCACACACAGCTCAGCACTGACACCACCTTACAGAGAGAGAGAAACTTACTGTGGAGGTCAACAGTCCACACACAGCTCAGCACTGACACCACCTTACAGAGAGAGAGAGAAACTTACTGTGGAGGTCAACAGTCCACACACAGCTCAGCACTGACACCACCTTACAGAGAGAGAGAGAAACTTACTGTGGAGGTCAACAGTCCACACACAGCTCAGCACTGACACCACCTTACAGAGAGAGAGAGAAACTTACTGTGGAGGTCAACAGTCCACACACAGCTCAGCACTGACACCACCTTACAGAGAGAGAGAAAAACTTACTGTGGAGGTCAACAGTCCACACACAGCTCAGCACTGACACCACCTTACAGAGAGAGAGAGAAACTTACTGTGGAGGTCAACAGTCCACACACAGCTCAGCACTGACACCACCTTACAGAGAGAGAGAGAAACTTACTGTGGAGGTCAACAGTCCACACACAGCTCAGCACTGACACCACCTTACAGAGAGAGAGAGAAACTTACTGTGGAGGTCAACAGTCCACACACAGCTCAGCACTGACACCACCTTACAGAGAGAGAGAGAAACTTACTGTGGAGGTCAACAGTCCACACACAGCTCAGCACTGACACCACCTTACAGAGAGAGAGAGAAACTTACTGTGGAGGTCAACAGTCCACACACAGCTCAGCACTGACACCACCTTACAGAGAGAGAGAAACTTACTGTGGAGGTCAACAGTCCACACACAGCTCAGCACTGACACCACCTTACAGAGAGAGAGAAAACTTACTGTGGAGGTCAACAGTCCACACACAGCTCAGCACTGACACCACCTTACAGAGAGAGAGAGAAACTTACTGTGGAGGTCAACAGTCCACACACAGCTCAGCACTGACACCACCTTACAGAGAGAGAGAAACTTACTGTGGAGGTCAACAGTCCACACACAGCTCAGCACTGACACCACCTTACAGAGAGAGAGAAACTTACTGTGGAGGTCAACAGTCCACACACAGCTCAGCACTGACACCACCTTACAGAGAGAGAGAGAAACTTACTGTGGAGGTCAACAGTCCACACACAGCTCAGCACTGACACCACCTTACAGAGAGAGAGAAACTTACTGTGGAGGTCAACAGTCCACACACAGCTCAGCACTGACACCACCTTACAGAGAGAGAGAAACTTACTGTGGAGGTCAACAGTCCACACACAGCTCAGCACTGACACCACCTTACAGAGAGAGAGAAAAACTTACTGTGGAGGTCAACAGTCCACACACAGCTCAGCACTGACACCACCTTACAGAGAGAGAGAAAACTTTACTGTGGAGGTCAACAGTCCACACACAGCTCAGCACTGACACCACCTTACAGAGAGAGAGAAAACTTACTGTGGAGGTCAACAGTCCACACACAGCTCAGCACTGACACCACCTTACAGAGAGAGAGAAACTTACTGTGGAGGTCAACAGTCCACACACAGCTCAGCACTGACACCACCTTACAGAGAGAGAGAAAAACTTACTGTGGAGGTCAACAGTCCACACACAGCTCAGCACTGACACCACCTTACAGAGAGAGAGAGAAACTTACTGTGGAGGTCAACAGTCCACACACAGCTCAGCACTGACACCACCTTACAGAGAGAGAGAAAACTTACTGTGGAGGTCAACAGTCCACACACAGCTCAGCACTGACACCACCTTACAGAGAGAGAGAAACTTACTGTGGAGGTCAACAGTCCACACACAGCTCAGCACTGACACCACCTTACAGAGAGAGAGAGAACTTACTGTGGAGGTCAACAGTCCACACACAGCTCAGCACTGACACCACCTTACAGAGAGAGAGAGAACTTACTGTGGAGGTCAACAGTCCACACACAGCTCAGCACTGACACCACCTTACAGAGAGAGAGAGAAACTTACTGTGGAGGTCAACAGTCCACACACAGCTCAGCACTGACACCACCTTACAGAGAGAGAGAGAAAACTTACTGTGGAGGTCAACAGTCCACACACAGCTCAGCACTGACACCACCTTACAGAGAGAGAGAAAAACTTACTGTGGAGGTCAACAGTCCACACACAGCTCAGCACTGACACCACCTTACAGAGAGAGAGAAAACTTACTGTGGAGGTCAACAGTCCACACACAGCTCAGCACTGACACCACCTTACAGAGAGAGAGAGAAACTTACTGTGGAGGTCAACAGTCCACACACAGCTCAGCACTGACACCACCTTACAGAGAGAGAGAAACTTACTGTGGAGGTCAACAGTCCACACACAGCTCAGCACTGACACCACCTTACAGAGAGAGAGAAACTTACTGTGGAGGTCAACAGTCCACACACAGCTCAGCACTGACACCACCTTACAGAGAGAGAGAAAACTTACTGTGGAGGTCAACAGTCCACACACAGCTCAGCACTGACACCACCTTACAGAGAGAGAGAGAAACTTACTGTGGAGGTCAACAGTCCACACACAGCTCAGCACTGACACCACCTTACAGAGAGAGAGAGAAACTTACTGTGGAGGTCAACAGTCCACACACAGCTCAGCACTGACACCACCTTACAGAGAGAGAGAGAAACTTACTGTGGAGGTCAACAGTCCACACACAGCTCAGCACTGACACCACCTTACAGAGAGAGAGAAACTTACTGTGGAGGTCAACAGTCCACACACAGCTCAGCACTGACACCACCTTACAGAGAGAGAGAAACTTACTGTGGAGGTCAACAGTCCACACACAGCTCAGCACTGACACCACCTTACAGAGAGAGAGAAACTTACTGTGGAGGTCAACAGTCCACACACAGCTCAGCACTGACACCACCTTACAGAGAGAGAGAGAAACTTACTGTGGAGGTCAACAGTCCACACACAGCTCAGCACTGACACCACCTTACAGAGAGAGAGAAAACTTACTGTGGAGGTCAACAGTCCACACACAGCTCAGCACTGACACCACCTTACAGAGAGAGAGAAACTTACTGTGGAGGTCAACAGTCCACACACAGCTCAGCACTGACACCACCTTACAGAGAGAGAGAAAACTTACTGTGGAGGTCAACAGTCCACACACAGCTCAGCACTGACACCACCTTACAGAGAGAGAGAGAAACTTACTGTGGAGGTCAACAGTCCACACACAGCTCAGCACTGACACCACCTTACAGAGAGAGAGAGAAACTTACTGTGGAGGTCAAGTCCAGCTCCACTGACACAGCTCAGCACTGACACCACCTTACAGAGAGAGAGAGAAACTTACTGTGGAGGTCAACAGTCCACACACAGCTCAGCACTGACACCACCTTACAGAGAGAGAGAGAAACTTACTGTGGAGGTCAACAGTCCACACACAGCTCAGCACTGACACCACCTTACAGAGAGAGAGAGAAACTTACTGTGGAGGTCAACAGTCCACACACAGCTCAGCACTGACACCACCTTACAGAGAGAGAGAAAACTTACTGTGGAGGTCAACAGTCCACACACAGCTCAGCACTGACACCACCTTACAGAGAGAGAGAGAAACTTACTGTGGAGGTCAACAGTCCACACACAGCTCAGCACTGACACCACCTTACAGAGAGAGAGAAACTTACTGTGGAGGTCAACAGTCCACACACAGCTCAGCACTGACACCACCTTACAGAGAGAGAGAAACTTACTGTGGAGGTCAACAGTCCACACACAGCTCAGCACTGACACCACCTTACAGAGAGAGAGAGAAACTTACTGTGGAGGTCAACAGTCCACACACAGCTCAGCACTGACACCACCTTACAGAGAGAGAGAAACTTACTGTGGAGGTCAACAGTCCACACACAGCTCAGCACTGACACCACCTTACAGAGAGAGAGAAAACTTACTGTGGAGGTCAACAGTCCACACACAGCTCAGCACTGACACCACCTTACAGAGAGAGAGAGAAACTTACTGTGGAGGTCAACAGTCCACACACAGCTCAGCACTGACACCACCTTACAGAGAGAGAGAGAAACTTACTGTGGAGGTCAACAGTCCACACACAGCTCAGCACTGACACCACCTTACAGAGAGAGAGAAACTTACTGTGGAGGTCAACAGTCCACACACAGCTCAGCACTGACACCACCTTACAGAGAGAGAGAGAAACTTACTGTGGAGGTCAACAGTCCACACACAGCTCAGCACTGACACCACCTTACAGAGAGAGAGAGAAACTTACTGTGGAGGTCAACAGTCCACACACAGCTCAGCACTGACACCACCTTACAGAGAGAGAGAGAAACTTACTGTGGAGGTCAACAGTCCACACACAGCTCAGCACTGACACCACCTTACAGAGAGAGAGAGAACCTTACTGTGGAGGTCAACAGTCCACACACAGCTCAGCACTGACACCACCTTACAGAGAGAGAGAAAACTTACTGTGGAGGTCAACAGTCCACACACAGCTCAGCACTGACACCACCTTACAGAGAGAGAGAGAAACTTACTGTGGAGGTCAACAGTCCACACACAGCTCAGCACTGACACCACCTTACAGAGAGAGAGAAAACTTACTGTGGAGGTCAACAGTCCACACACAGCTCAGCACTGACACCACCTTACAGAGAGAGAGAAAACTTACTGTGGAGGTCAACAGTCCACACACAGCTCAGCACTGACACCACCTTACAGAGAGAGAGAGAAACTTACTGTGGAGGTCAACAGTCCACACACAGCTCAGCACTGACACCACCTTACAGAGAGAGAGAAAACTTACTGTGGAGGTCAACAGTCCACACACAGCTCAGCACTGACACCACCTTACAGAGAGAGAGAGAAACTTACTGTGGAGGTCAACAGTCCACACACAGCTCAGCACTGACACCACCTTACAGAGAGAGAGAAAACTTACTGTGGAGGTCAACAGTCCACACACAGCTCAGCACTGACACCACCTTACAGAGAGAGAGAAAACTTACTGTGGAGGTCAACAGTCCACACACAGCTCAGCACTGACACCACCTTACAGAGAGAGAGAAACTTACTGTGGAGGTCAACAGTCCACACACAGCTCAGCACTGACACCACCTTACAGAGAGAGAGAAACTTACTGTGGAGGTCAACAGTCCACACACAGCTCAGCACTGACACCACCTTACAGAGAGAGAGAAAACTTACTGTGGAGGTCAACAGTCCACACACAGCTCAGCACTGACACCACCTTACAGAGAGAGAGAAACTTACTGTGGAGGTCAACAGTCCACACACAGCTCAGCACTGACACCACCTTACAGAGAGAGAGAGAAACTTACTGTGGAGGTCAACAGTCCACACACAGCTCAGCACTGACACCACCTTACAGAGAGAGAGAAAACTTACTGTGGAGGTCAACAGTCCACACACAGCTCAGCACTGACACCACCTTACAGAGAGAGAGAAACTTACTGTGGAGGTCAACAGTCCACACACAGCTCAGCACTGACACCACCTTACAGAGAGAGAGAGAACTTACTGTGGAGGTCAACAGTCCACACACAGCTCAGCACTGACACCACCTTACAGAGAGAGAGAAACTTACTGTGGAGGTCAACAGTCCACACACAGCTCAGCACTGACACCACCTTACAGAGAGAGAGAGAAACTTACTGTGGAGGTCAACAGTCCACACACAGCTCAGCACTGACACCACCTTACAGAGAGAGAGAGAAACTTACTGTGGAGGTCAACAGTCCACACACAGCTCAGCACTGACACCACCTTACAGAGAGAGAGAGAAACTTACTGTGGAGGTCAACAGTCCACACACAGCTCAGCACTGACACCACCTTACAGAGAGAGAGAGAACTTACTGTGGAGGTCAACAGTCCACACACAGCTCAGCACTGACACCACCTTACAGAGAGAGAGAAAAACTTACTGTGGAGGTCAACAGTCCACACACAGCTCAGCACTGACACCACCTTACAGAGAGAGAGAGAAACTTACTGTGGAGGTCAACAGTCCACACACAGCTCAGCACTGACACCACCTTACAGAGAGAGAGAAACTTACTGTGGAGGTCAACAGTCCACACACAGCTCAGCACTGACACCACCTTACAGAGAGAGAGAGAAACTTACTGTGGAGGTCAACAGTCCACACACAGCTCAGCACTGACACCACCTTACAGAGAGAGAGAAACTTACTGTGGAGGTCAACAGTCCACACACAGCTCAGCACTGACACCACCTTACAGAGAGAGAGAGAAACTTACTGTGGAGGTCAACAGTCCACACACAGCTCAGCACTGACACCACCTTACAGAGAGAGAGAGAAACTTACTGTGGAGGTCAACAGTCCACACACAGCTCAGCACTGACACCACCTTACAGAGAGAGAGAGAAACTTACTGTGGAGGTCAACAGTCCACACACAGCTCAGCACTGACACCACCTTACAGAGAGAGAGAAAACTTACTGTGGAGGTCAACAGTCCACACACAGCTCAGCACTGACACCACCTTACAGAGAGAGAGAAACTTACTGTGGAGGTCAACAGTCCACACACAGCTCAGCACTGACACCACCTTACAGAGAGAGAGAGAAACTTACTGTGGAGGTCAACAGTCCACACACAGCTCAGCACTGACACCACCTTACAGAGAGAGAGAGAAACTTACTGTGGAGGTCAACAGTCCACACACAGCTCAGCACTGACACCACCTTACAGAGAGAGAGAGAACTTACTGTGGAGGTCAACAGTCCACACACAGCTCAGCACTGACACCACCTTACAGAGAGAGAGAAACTTACTGTGGAGGTCAACAGTCCACACACAGCTCAGCACTGACACCACCTTACAGAGAGAGAGAGAAACTTACTGTGGAGGTCAACAGTCCACACACAGCTCAGCACTGACACCACCTTACAGAGAGAGAGAAAACTTACTGTGGAGGTCAACAGTCCACACACAGCTCAGCACTGACACCACCTTACAGAGAGAGAGAAACTTACTGTGGAGGTCAACAGTCCACACACAGCTCAGCACTGACACCACCTTACAGAGAGAGAGAGAAACTTACTGTGGAGGTCAACAGTCCACACACAGCTCAGCACTGACACCACCTTACAGAGAGAGAGAGAAACTTACTGTGGAGGTCAACAGTCCACACACAGCTCAGCACTGACACCACCTTACAGAGAGAGAGAGAACTTACTGTGGAGGTCAACAGTCCACACACAGCTCAGCACTGACACCACCTTACAGAGAGAGAGAAACTTACTGTGGAGGTCAACAGTCCACACACAGCTCAGCACTGACACCACCTTACAGAGAGAGAGAGAAACTTACTGTGGAGGTCAACAGTCCACACACAGCTCAGCACTGACACCACCTTACAGAGAGAGAGAGAAACTTACTGTGGAGGTCAACAGTCCACACACAGCTCAGCACTGACACCACCTTACAGAGAGAGAGAAACTTACTGTGGAGGTCAACAGTCCACACACAGCTCAGCACTGACACCACCTTACAGAGAGAGAGAAAACTTACTGTGGAGGTCAACAGTCCACACACAGCTCAGCACTGACACCACCTTACAGAGAGAGAGAGAAACTTACTGTGGAGGTCAACAGTCCACACACAGCTCAGCACTGACACCACCTTACAGAGAGAGAGAAACTTACTGTGGAGGTCAACAGTCCACACACAGCTCAGCACTGACACCACCTTACAGAGAGAGAGAAACTTACTGTGGAGGTCAACAGTCCACACACAGCTCAGCACTGACACCACCTTACAGAGAGAGAGAGAAACTTACTGTGGAGGTCAACAGTCCACACACAGCTCAGCACTGACACCACCTTACAGAGAGAGAGAGAAACTTACTGTGGAGGTCAACAGTCCACACACAGCTCAGCACTGACACCACCTTACAGAGAGAGAGAAAAACTTACTGTGGAGGTCAACAGTCCACACACAGCTCAGCACTGACACCACCTTACAGAGAGAGAGAGAACCTTACTGTGGAGATCAACAGTCCACACACAGCTCAGCACTGACACCACCTTACAGAGAGAGAGAAACTTACTGTGGAGGTCAACAGTCCACACACAGCTCAGCACTGACACCACCTTACAGAGAGAGAGAGAAACTTACTGTGGAGGTCAACAGTCCACACACAGCTCAGCACTGACACCACCTTACAGAGAGAGAGAGAAACTTACTGTGGAGGTCAACAGTCCACACACAGCTCAGCACTGACACCACCTTACAGAGAGAGAGAGAAACTTACTGTGGAGGTCAACAGTCCACACACAGCTCAGCACTGACACCACCTTACAGAGAGAGAGAGAAACTTACTGTGGAGGTCAACAGTCCACACACAGCTCAGCACTGACACCACCTTACAGAGAGAGAGAGAAACTTACTGTGGAGGTCAACAGTCCACACACAGCTCAGCACTGACACCACCTTACAGAGAGAGAGAAGAAACTTACTGTGGAGGTCAACAGTCCACACACAGCTCAGCACTGACACCACCTTACAGAGAGAGAGAAAACTTACTGTGGAGGTCAACAGTCCACACACAGCTCAGCACTGACACCACCTTACAGAGAGAGAGAAAACTTACTGTGGAGGTCAACAGTCCACACACAGCTCAGCACTGACACCACCTTACAGAGAGAGAGAAACTTACTGTGGAGGTCAACAGTCCACACACAGCTCAGCACTGACACCACCTTACAGAGAGAGAGAAAACTTACTGTGGAGGTCAACAGTCCACACACAGCTCAGCACTGACACCACCTTACAGAGAGAGAGAAACTTACTGTGGAGGTCAACAGTCCACACACAGCTCAGCACTGACACCACCTTACAGAGAGAGAGAAAACTTACTGTGGAGGTCAACAGTCCACACACAGCTCAGCACTGACACCACCTTACAGAGAGAGAGAAAACTTACTGTGGAGGTCAACAGTCCACACACAGCTCAGCACTGACACCACCTTACAGAGAGAGAGAAAACTTACTGTGGAGGTCAACAGTCCACACACAGCTCAGCACTGACACCACCTTACAGAGAGAGAGAGAAACTTACTGTGGAGGTCAACAGTCCACACACAGCTCAGCACTGACACCACCTTACAGAGAGAGAGAAACTTACTGTGGAGGTCAACAGTCCACACACAGCTCAGCACTGACACCACCTTACAGAGAGAGAGAAACTTACTGTGGAGGTCAACAGTCCACACACAGCTCAGCACTGACACCACCTTACAGAGAGAGAGAAACTTACTGTGGAGGTCAACAGTCCACACACAGCTCAGCACTGACACCACCTTACAGAGAGAGAGAGAACTTACTGTGGAGGTCAACAGTCCACACACAGCTCAGCACTGACACCACCTTACAGAGAGAGAGAGAAACTTACTGTGGAGGTCAACAGTCCACACACAGCTCAGCACTGACACCACCTTACAGAGAGAGAGAAACTTACTGTGGAGGTCAACAGTCCACACACAGCTCAGCACTGACACCACCTTACAGAGAGAGAGAAACTTACTGTGGAGGTCAACAGTCCACACACAGCTCAGCACTGACACCACCTTACAGAGAGAGAGAGAAACTTACTGTGGAGGTCAACAGTCCACACACAGCTCAGCACTGACACCACCTTACAGAGAGAGAGAAAACTTACTGTGGAGGTCAACAGTCCACACACAGCTCAGCACTGACACCACCTTACAGAGAGAGAGAGAACTTACTGTGGAGGTCAACAGTCCACACACAGCTCAGCACTGACACCACCTTACAGAGAGAGAGAAACTTACTGTGGAGGTCAACAGTCCACACACAGCTCAGCACTGACACCACCTTACAGAGAGAGAGAAAACTTACTGTGGAGGTCAACAGTCCACACACAGCTCAGCACTGACACCACCTTACAGAGAGAGAGAAACTTACTGTGGAGGTCAACAGTCCACACACAGCTCAGCACTGACACCACCTTACAGAGAGAGAGAAACTTACTGTGGAGGTCAACAGTCCACACACAGCTCAGCACTGACACCACCTTACAGAGAGAGAGAGAAACTTACTGTGGAGGTCAACAGTCCACACACAGCTCAGCACTGACACCACCTTACAGAGAGAGAGAAACTTACTGTGGAGGTCAACAGTCCACACACAGCTCAGCACTGACACCAACTTACAGAGAGAGAGAGAAACTTACTGTGGAGGTCAACAGTCCACACACAGCTCAGCACTGACACCACCTTACAGAGAGAGAGAAACTTACTGTGGAGGTCAACAGTCCACACACAGCTCAGCACTGACACCACCTTACAGAGAGAGAGAGAAACTTACTGTGGAGGTCAAAAGTTGAGCTCATGTTTATTCTGTCAACTATGATGGATGGAGGAGGAAGAGGAGGAGGAAGAGGAGGAGGAGTGCTTGTCTACATGTTGGACATACACTTAAATCAGCCTGGCCAGAATTAGGGGAGGGATGTGTGTGTGTGTGTGTGTGTGTGTGTGTGTGTGTGTGTGTGTGTGTGTGTGTGTGTGTGTGTGTGTGCGTGTGTGTGTGTGTGTGTGTGTGTGTGTGTGTGTGTGTGTGTCTGTGTCTGTGTCTGTGTCTGTGTCTGTGTCTGTGTCTGTGTGTGTGTGTGTGTGTGTGTGTGTGTGTGTGTCTGTGTGTGTGTGCTGAAAAGTGCTCTGTGGGAAAGCCAACCGTTACCCGGAGCCAGAGTGTTGGTGCGACACACGTTGAGGGAACCAGAGACTTCTCCCAGCTAGAGCTTGTGCCAAGTAGGACACTTTAATATGCTGCGCTGGCGGGAGGCCAACTGCTTGGTGTAAAATACAGCTCCCTCAGGCAGATATAGAGCACTGCTTTCACTGATTAACTGACCCAACAAACACTATTTCTCTGTTTCACTATCATCTTACTTCCCTACATTGGACACTTCCTTTTCAGTAGGTCGTCACAGTACTTGGAGTTCGAACGCTGCAGGATATTTGAAGGGATGGATTTCTAGATGTTAATATATAACCTTGGGTGGTTCTTGATGTATTTTGTTCCTTTTTTCAAAGAGATATTGAGTGGCGTTGAAATGAAGAAATGGGATTGGTCGCCGTTCAAATAGGTGTTTGTTAGAACAACACTTCTGGAAGCACCACAGGGAGTCACTGACAGCTTTTCAACTGATTTGATTAAGCACAGTGTCTTCAACGTACAGTCTTCAGCGTACAGTCTCTTCAACGTACAGTCTTCAACGTACAGTCTCTTCAACGTACAGTCTCCTCAATGTACAGTCTCTTCAACGTACAGTCTCCTCAATGTACAGTCTCTTCAATGTACAGTCTCTTCAACGTACAGTCTCTTCAACGTACAGTCTCTTCAATGTACAGTCTCTTCAACGTACAGTCTCTTCAACGTACAGTCTCTTCAACGTACAGTCTTCAATGTACAGTCTCTTCAATGTACAGTCTCTTCAACGTACAGTCTCTTCAATGTACAGTCTTCAACGTACAGTCTCTTCAACGTACAGTCTCCTCAATGTACAGTCTCTTCAACGTACAGTCTCCTCAATGTACAGTCTCTTCAATGTACAGTCTCTTCAACGTACAGTCTCTTCAACGTACAGTCTCTTCAACGTACAGTCTTCAATGTACAGTCTCTTCAATGTACAGTCTCTTTAATGTACAGTCTCTTTAATGTACAGTCTCTTCAATGTACAGTCTCTTTAATGTACAGTCTCTTTAATGTACAGTCTCTTCAATGTACAGTCTCTTTAATGTACAGTCTCTTTAATGTACAGTCTCTTCAATGTACAGTCTCTTTAATGTACAGTCTTCAATGTACAGTCTCTTCAATGTACAATGTACAGTCTCTTCAATGTACAGTCTCTTCAATGTACAGTCTCTTCAGTCTCTTCAATGTACAGTCTTCAATGTACAGTCTCTTCAACGTACAGTCTCTTCAGTCTTCAATGTACAGTCTTTCAACGTACAGTCTCTTCACCGTCTCTTCAATGTACGGTCTTCAACAGTCTCTTCAACATACAGTCTTCAACGTACAGTCTCTTCAACGTACAGTCTCTTCAACGTACAGTCTCTTCAACGTACAGTCTCTTCAACGTACAGTCTCTTCATCGTCTCTTCAACGTACAGTCTCTTCAATGTACAGTCTCTTCAACATACAGTCTCTTCAACGTACAGTCTTCAATGTACAGTCTCTTCAATGTACAGTCTCTTTAATGTACAGTCTCTTTAATGTACAGTCTCTTCAATGTACAGTCTCTTTAATGTACAGTCTCTTCAATGTACAGTCTCTTCAATGTACAGTCTCTTCACCGTACAGTCTTCAATGTACAGTCTCTTCAACGTACGTACAGTCTTCTTCAACGTACAGTCTCTTCAACATACAGTCTTCACAGTCTCTTCAACGTACAGTCTCTTCAACGTACAGTCTCTTCACAGTCTCTTCAATGTACAGTCTTTCAATGTACAGTCTCTTCAATGTACAGTCTCTTCAATGTACAGTCTCTTCAATGTACAGTCTCTTCAACGTACAGTCTCTTCAATGTACAGTCTCTTCAACGTACAGTCTCTTCAATGTCAGTCTTTCAATGTACAGTCTTCAACGTAGTCTTTTCAATGTACAGTCTCTTCAATGTACAGTCTTTTCAACGTACAGTCTCTTCAATGTACAGTCTTCAACGTACAGTCTCTTCAATGTACAGTCTTTTCAACGTACAGTCTCTTCAATGTACAGTCTTTTCAACGTACATTCTTCAACGTACAGTCTTCAATGTACAGTCTCTTCAACGTACAGTCTCTTCAATGTACAGTCTCTTCAATGTACAGTCTCTTCAATGTACAGTCTCTTCAACGTACAGTCTTTTCAACGTCTCTTCAATGTACAGTCTTTTCAACGTACAGTCTCTTCAATGTACAGTCTTTTCAACGTACAGTCTTCAACGTACAGTCTCTTCAATGTACAGTCTCTTCAATGTACAGTCTCTTCAATGTACAGTCTCTTCAATGTACAGTCTTCAACGTACAGTCTCTTCAATGTACAGTCTCTTCAATGTACAGTCTTCAATGTACAGTCTCTTCAATGTACAGTCTCTTCAATGTACAGTCTTCAATGTACAGTCTTCAATGTACAGTCTTCAACGTGTACAGTCTCTTCAATGTACAGTCTCTTCAATGTACAGTCTCTTCAACGTACAGTCTCAACGTACAGTCTTCAACGTACAGTCTCTTCAACGTACAGTCTTCAACGTACAGTCTTCAACGTACAGTCTTCAACGTATTTCAACGTACAGTCTTTCAACGTACAGTCTTCAACGTACAGTCTTTCAACGTACACTCTTCAACGTACAGTCTCTTCAACGTACACTCTTCAACGTACAGTCTCTTTCAATGTACACTCTTCAACGTACAGTCTCTTCAATGTACACTCTTCAACGTACAGTCTTTCAATGTACACTCTTCAGTCAGTCTCAATGTACACTCTTCAACGTACAATCTCTTCAACGTACAGTCTTCAATGTACAGTCTTTTCAAGTTACTTTGTAATAATAATGTACCTGTAACTGTAACAGACATAAAACAAATATAGACATATCATAACGGATTGACAGTTGCATCCCAATGAGAACACACTGGTTGAATCAATGTTGTTTCCACGTCAATTCAATGAAGTTACGTTGAACCAACGTGGATTAGACGTTGAATTGAAGTCTGTGCCCAGTGGGATAGCTCTTAACACATGACAGATAGACTGACACTGCTATCATAGTTATCAGCTTAGGCATTGTCTTACGTATATTATTCAAGTGTGAAATATGGTTTATCTGAGAAGCTTCTGCATAGTTTGAATAGCTAGCCTACTTTTGTTTGTCCATTTAGTACGGTATTTATGGTTTGTTTATAATAGCTGCACACACATTCAGTGTGGATGTGGCTTTGACCACAGCAGGTTCAAGGTTCATGTAAGGATAGAGTAAACAGAAACGTTGTAAAACTGATGTTGAAAACAGTGTAAACAGTCCATACATTTCATCGTTCTCATTCTGTGTTCCAGTGTTGAATGGCCACAGCAGGTCCTTACGGGGGAAGGAGCTCTTCCTGAGGCCCAGAGGGAGAGAGGCTATCCATGCCAGAGAGAGGGCTGAGAGGGGAGAGGCCCGGCGGGAGAACCACAGGACCTCTACAGGACCCCCAGCCAGGACCTCCAGCACCACCCACAGTCTTCGCCACAGCAGGCCCAACAAGGAGCACCCAAAGCAGGTACACCAGGGAGACACAGATGGGCTGGGATGGAGAGTACCTGGGCTGAATCCCATACGGCACTCTATTGAATATTCTCTATGTAGTGTACTACCCTTGACCAAGGCCTATAGGGCTCTGGACAAAAGTGGTGTACTATATAGTGAATAGGGTGCCTTTCGGGACAGATTAAGTGTGTATCTTAATGGTCTGATGCCAGCATGCCAGTCTGTTAGTGTTGGCCCCAGTATTCTGTCGCTGCTGGGGGGTTTACATTTCCTGTCCTCCTGGTACAGCTTCCTGTTGGCTACAGACATGCTGACCTCTCTCTCTCCTCTCTATCTCTCAAGCCAGACTTCCCCTTCCCCTCGGCCGTAACTAACCCCTCAACGTTTACAAATCTGATCTGTAAGGTTTAAGGAAGCAATATGATGGAAACTCCACCATTACAGTGCTGACATAGTGACATTGTTCTGTATGGCAACTGGGAGCAGTGATGCCCCCTGGTGGGCGGAGTGGGATGGTTCCATCATTCCTCCCAGCAACGCTCAGCCCCTCCCCGACACACACACAGACACCTTTATGCAGAGGAATAATACTGACAGTTACTGGCTTCATGTACATAACCTTGGCAGACATACGTCATTAAGAATATTTAGCATGAGTGCTATTTCAAACACATTCCAATTTGGGTCTTCATTCAGTCTCTGATCCAAATGGCACCCTATTCCCTATGTAGTGCATTACTTTATATTGGTGCCCTATGGGCTCTGGACAAAAGTAGGCAACTATATAGGGATTAGGATGCCATTTGGGACACAGTCCTGATCTCCTTTGTGCATCTGCTGTTGTATAGGAGGGATGCCAGAAACCTCTCCCTGTCCTTGGCAAACCAACAGGTGACAGATTGTCTGGTGTCCTGTCCACCTTGGTGTGGAACTAATCAACTACACCTCAGTAAGAGAGGAGATCTGAAGTCTGTAATGTTCCACTACTGTATATGATCAGGTTAAAACGTGGACCGATGGTCAATGGTGAAATGTACAGCAGTTATAGATATAGAAGGAGAAGACATACTGGAGCTACGTATAAATGATGATGGAGCTAGGTATAAATGATGATGTAGCTAGGTATAAATGATGATGTAGCTAGGTATAAATGATGATGGAGCTAGGTATAAATGATGATGGAGCTAGGTATAAATGATGATGTAGCTAGGTATAAATGATGATGGAGCTAGGTATAAATGATGATGTAGCTAGGTATAAATGATGATGGAGCTAGGTATAAATGATGATGTAGCTAGGTATAAATGATGATGGAGCTAGGTATAAATGATGATGTAGCTCGGTATAAATGATGATGTAGCTCGGTATAAATGATGATGTAGCTCGGTATAAATGATGATGGAGCTAGGTATAAATGATGATGTAGCTAGGTATAAATGATGATGGAGCTAGGTATAAATGATGATGTAGCTAGGTATAAATGATGATGGAGCTAGGTATAAATGATGATGTAGCTAGGTATAAATGATGATGGAGCTAGGTATAAATGATGATGGAGCTAGGTATAAATGATGATGTAGCTAGGTATAAATGATGATGGAGCTCGGTATAAATGATGATGGAGCTAGGTATAAATGATGATGTAGCTAGGTATAAATGATGATGGAGCTAGGTATAAATGATGATGGAGCTAGGTATAAATGATGATGGAGCTAGGTATAAATGATGATGGAGCTAGGTATAAATGATGATGTAGCTAGGTATAAATGATGATGTAGCTAGGTATAAATGATGATGTAGCTAGGTATAAATGATGATGTAGCTAGGTATAAATGATGATGGAGCTAGGTATAAATGATGATGGAGCTAGGTATAAATGATGATGTAGCTAGGTATAAATGATGATGTAGCTCGGTATAAATGATGATGTAGCTAGGTATAAATGATGATGTAGCTCGGTATAAATGATGATGGAGCTAGGTATAAATGATGATGTAGCTAGGTATAAATGATGATGGAGCTAGGTATAAATGATGATGGAGCTAGGTATAAATGATGATGGAGCTAGGTATAAATGATGATGGAGCTAGGTATAAATGATGATGTAGCTAGGTATAAATGATGATGTAGCTAGGTATAAATGATGATGGAGCTAGGTATAAATGATGATGGAGCTAGGTATAAATGATGATGGAGCTAGGTATAAATGATGATGGAGCTCGGTATAAATTATGATGTAGCTAGGTATAAATGATGATGTAGCTAGGTATAAATGATGATGTAGCTCGGTATAAATGATGATGTAGCTCGGTATAAATGATGATGGAGCTACGTATAAATGATGATGTAGCTAGGTATAAATGATGATGTAGCTAGCTAGGTATAAATGATGATGTAGCTCGGTATAAATGATGATGTAGCTAGGTATAAATGATGATGGAGCTAGGTATAAATGATGATGGAGCTAGGTATAAATGATGATGTAGCTCGGTATAAATGATGATGGAGCTAGGTATGAATGATGATGTAGCTCGGTATAAATGATGATGTAGCTAGGTATAAATGATGATGGAGCTCGGTATAAATGATGATGTAGCTCGGTATAAATGAAATGATGTAGCTAGGTATAAATGATGATGGAGCTAGGTATAAATGATGATGGAGCTAGGTATAAATGATGATGTAGCTAGGTATAAATGATGATGTAGCTCGGTATAAATGATGATGTAGCTCGGTATAAATGAAATGATGTAGCTAGGTATAAATGATGATGGAGCTAGGTATAAATGATGATGGAGCTAGGTATAAATGATGATGTAGCTAGGTATAAATGATGTTGGAGCTAGGTATAAATGATGATGTAGCTAGGTATAAATGATGATGTAGCTAGGTATAAATGATGATGGAGCTAGGTATAAATGATGGAGCTAGGTATAAATGATGATGTAGCTCGGTATAAATGAAATGATGTAGCTAGGTATAAATGATGATGGAGCTAGGTATAAATGATGATGGAGCTAGGTATAAATGATGATGTAGCTAGGTATAAATGATGATGTAGCTCGGTATAAATGATGATGTAGCTCGGTATAAATGATGATGTAGCTAGGTATAAATGATGATGGAGCTAGGTATAAATGATGATGGAGCTAGGTATAAATGATGATGTAGCTAGGTATAAATGATGTTGGAGCTAGGTATAAATGATGATGTAGCTAGGTATAAATGATGATGTAGCTCGGTATAAATGATGATGGAGCTAGGTATAAATGATGATGGAGCTAGGTATAAATGATGGAGCTAGGTATAAATGATGATGTAGCTCGGTATAAATGATGTTGGAGCTAGGTATAAATGATGATGTAGCTAGGTATAAATGATGATGTAGCTATTGCGGTATAAATGATGATGGAGCTAGGTATAAATGATGATGTAGCTCGGTATAAATGATGATGGAGCTAGGTATAAATGATGGAGCTAGGTATAAATGATGATGTGGCTCGGTATAAATGATGGAGCTAGGTATAAATGATGATGTAGCTAGGTATAAATGATGATGGAGCTAGGTATAAATGATGATGTAGCTAGGTATAAATGATGATGGAGCTACGTATAAATGATGATGTAGCTCGGTATAAATGATGATGGAGCTACGTATAAATGATGATGTAGCTCGGTATAAATGATGATGGAGCTAGGTATAAATGATGATGGAGCTACGTATAAATGATGATGTAGCTCGGTATAAATGATGATGGAGCTACGTATAAATGATGATGTAGCTCGGTATAAATGATGATGGAGCTAGGTATAAATGATGATGTAGCTCGGTATAAATGATGATGTAGCTCGGTATAAATGATGATGTAGCTCGGTATAAATGATGATGGAGCTACGTATAAATGATGATGTAGCTAGGTACAAATGATGATGGAGCTAGGTATAAATGATGATGGAGCTAGGTATAAATGATATTTCCAAAAAAGTGCTTTTGATAAACAACTTTTGATAAACATCCTTGTGTCTATTGCAGGTTTCAACAGTGAACAGGCTGTCGCGGGTATCGTCAGCTACCGTACGCAACTCCTGTGCCAAAAAGCCCCCGGCCTCCCGACCACTGCTGTCCAGAACTGTGAAGTCCGGAGCCACAGCGCTTCCCAGGGGCCACGTCCGCTACACCAAAGCCAGACTTCTCAAAGAGGCCAAACTCACCGTGGGCAAAAGAGCCTCCTCCAAAGCTCGCCAACCCCTGAAGAACCAACGGCGCTCTGCCAGTGGCAGTGCCCGCCGCCACCCACGCCCACCACACTCCAACTCAGGAAAACTCTCAAGTGGCGATGCAAAGACTCCCAACAAACAGAAGGTACAATCCAACAAGGCAGCCGGCAGGTGTTGCCTACAACGAGCCAACGGGAAGCTTCACCCACGCCGATGTGGCGGTAAGCAGGTCCTGCAGGGGCGTGAGGGCGTCAGACACTCCAAGAGACGTCTGGGGCTCCCGGCTGAGGAGAGTCCAACAGAGACACTGGAGTCTTCGCCAGAGGTCAAAAAGGTTAGACTGCAGGTTAATGCCCCAGAGACGCGAAGCAGCAGGAAGGTCAATGTCCAGGAGAAGGCTGTGGCGGGGTCCGGCGGCCATCTTGGTAAGGTCACGTCATCCCGACCTTCCTCGTCGGAGCAAAGACCCAAACGAGCCTCCGCTGGCAAGCTGATGTTGACCCGACAAGCACAGCCCATACCCCCTACTGCTAATACTACTACTACTGCTAATACTACACCACCAGCTAAGAACACTACTTCTAAGAAAACTTTCCAGGGCACTTCCAAGAACACTTCCACCTCCACTTCCACTAGCTCAGCAGCCAAGGTGAAACCAGGCACCAGCAGCCCAGCTAAACCAGCAGCAGAGCCTAAAGCAGCAGAGAGGCAGCGGGAGAGTGGGGAGAAGAGAGGTGCAGCACCGCCCCCTCCCCCTCCCCTAACCGAGGTGCCAGTGTTCAGGCCCAGTCTGGAGGAGTTCCACGACCCCCTGGTGTATGTGGAAGCGGTGCGCGGGCAGGCAGAGAGCTATGGGCTGTGCAGGGTGGCTCCTCCTCAGGACTGGAGGCCAGAGTGCAAGCTGAAAGAGGACATGAGGTTTGTGACCCAGGTGCAGCACATCCATAAGCTGGGTCGGCGCTGGGGGCCCAATGTACTCCGGCTGGCCTGCATCAGGAAACACCTCCAGGCCCAGGGCATCTCCATGGAGGACCCCCCGCTCATAGGTACATTTCTGTAGAACTGATACTTAGGGTGCATCCCAACTGGCACCGTATTTGCTACATAGTACACTACTTTTGACCAGAGCCCTATGGGGGCCCTATGGACCCTGGTCAAAAGTAATGCACTAAATAGGGAAAAGGGTTTCATTTGGGACTAAGACTGTCACTAAGGTTTAATGTCAAAGACATTTAGGGAGCTACAAATCGTTCCTCCACATCCTGTTATTCTAGTACAGTTTCATGTTATTCTAGTACAGTTTCATGTTATTCTAGTACAGTTTCATGTTATTCTAGTACAGTTTCATGTTATTCTAGTACAGTTTCATCTTATTCTAGTACAGTTTCATGTTATTCTAGTACAGTTTAATCTTATTCTAGTACAGTTTCATGTTATTCTAGTACCGTTTCATCTTATTCTAGTACAGTTTAATCTTATTCTAGTACAGTTTCATGTTATTCTAGTACAGTTTCATGTTATTCTAGTACAGTTTCATGTTATTCTAGTACAGTTTCATGTTATTCTAGTACAGTTTCATGTTATTCTAGTACAGTTTAATCTTATTCTAGTACAGTTTAATCTTATTCTAGTACAGTTTCATGTTATTCTAGTACAGTTTCATGTTATTCTAGTACAGTTTCATGTTATTCTAGTACAGTTTCATGTTATTCTAGTACAGCTTCATCTTATTCTAGTGCAGCTTCATCTTATTCTAGTACAGTTTCATCTTATTCTAGTACAGTTTCATGTTATTCTAGTACAGTTTCATGTTATTCTAGTACAGTTTCATGTTTTTCTAGTACAGTTTCATGATATTATAGTACGGTTTCATGTTATTCTAACACATATGTCAACTCTACATAGAGTGGCTATCTATCAGGTTGTACAGTTTGACGTTTCCTCTTGTTAATTCAGTGTGCTGCTAAAGGTTTCCTTCTGAGGGAACTATACTATAGTTAAATGGCTTCTCCCAAATTACCTCAGACCCCCTCATCCTGTCCTCTGAACCACCTCTCATTTTGACCTCTGAACCACCTCTCATCCTGACCTCTGAACCACCTCTCATCCTGCCCATTGTCTGCTGCTGATTGCTCTTAGTGTGTTTGTAAGTGAGACCTTGATTCTGACCTTACCTAGTGAGGAAGGATTACAGTTCCTCTGCCAGGTGGCAGCTTTGATGAGATTACACTGGGAGAGATGGGGGTTGTCAGGATCCCCGACCACACACACGACTAATGTAGCTCACACACAGTCACATACAGTCACATACACACACTGACAACCCCCAGACCAGTAGCAGTGAGTGAGTGAGTGAGTGAGTGAGTGAGTGAGTGAGTGAGTGAGTGAGTGAGTGAGTGAGTGAGTGAGTGAGTGAGTGAGTGTGTGTGTGTGTGTGTGTGTGTGTGTGTGTGTGTGTGTGTGTGTGTGTGTGTGTGTGTGTGTGTGTGTGGGGAAGTGAGTGTGTGAGAGAGTGAGTGTGTGTGACAGATGGGGAACGTCTGTAAGGGGATTTTACAGGCAGCAGACACCCATGGTGAGGGAAAGGAGAGGAACGAAGTAGCAGAGATATTACACTCTGTCTGCATCTCAAATGGCACACTATTCCCTATATAGTGCATGACCAGGGCCCATATTAGTTATATAGGGAATAGGGTGCCATTTGGGACACAGACATTCTCTCTCTCAGGCTCCAATACCTACAGGCCTCTGCTTTGTCAGAGTGGGCTTCAACCTCAAACAGGATCATGGCTGTCTAAACCAGGCTGTCATGGCTAACAGAGCCAAGTCATTCATTCATCAAACATCCACAGCCTCTCAACTAGAACATTTGGCTGTAATTTGTTTGAAAGCTTATTGTAAATGTAGAGAATGTTGCTGCCTTTTCAGAATCCATGTTTATCAGCCCGTTGGTCCTCTATATCCTCCCAGATGCATACAGTATATCCATTTTAACCTGTGTTCATGTGGTTTCACAGAACCAGGATTAAAGAACATTGTTTTAATCTCCTTGTTCTGTGTTCTGTCTCGCCCTCCTTCATTCCCTTCTCTTCCTCCTTATCCTCCCTCCCTCGCTCCCTCCTTCACTCCCTCCCAACCTCCTCCCTCCCTCTCTTCCTCCTTCACTCCCTCCCAACCTCCTCCCTCCCTCTCTTCCTCCTTCACTCCCTCCCTATCCCTCTCACCCTTCTTCACTCCCTCCCTCCCTCTTTCACTCCCTCCCTATCCTCCCTCCCTCCCTCTCACCCTCTTTCACTCCCTCCCTCCTTCACTCCCTCCTCTTCCTCCATATCCTCCCTCTCCCCCTCCCTCCCTATCCTCCCTATCTCTCTCTCCTCCACTCCCTCCTCTTCCTCCTTATCCTCCCTCACCCTCTTTCACTCCCTTCCAACCTCCCTCCCTCCTTCACTCCCTCCTCTTCCTCCATATCCTCCCTCTCCCCCCCTCCCTATCTCTCTCTCCTTCACTCCCTCCCAACCTCCTCCCTCCCTCTCTTCCTCCTTCACTCCCTCCCTATCCCTCTCACCCTTCTTCACTCCCTCCCTCCCTCCCTCACCCCTCTTTCACTCCCTCCCTCCTTCACTCCCTCCTCTTCCTCTATATCCTCCCTCTCCCCCTCCCTCCCTATCCTCCCTATCTCTCTCTCCTCCACTCCCTCCTCTTCCTCCTTATCCTCCCTCACCCTCTTTCACTCCCTTCCAACCTCCCTCCCTCCTTCACTCCCTCCTCTTCCTCCATATCCTCCCTCTCCCATCCTCCCTATCGCTCTCTCCTCCACTCCCTCCTCTTCCTCCTTATCCTCCCTCACCCTCTTTCACTCCCTTCCAACCTCCCTCCCTCCTTCACTCCCTCCTCTTCCTCCCTCTCCTTCACTCCCTCCTCTTTCTCCATATCCTCCCCCTCCCTCCCCCCTATCCTCCCTCTCTCTCTCTCCTCCACTCCCTCCTCTTCCTCCCACTCCCCCTCCCTCCCTCCCTGCCAGGCGGATGTGAGTTGGACCTGGCCCGGTTCTTTCAGCTCATCAACGACATGGGCGGCATGCAGCAGGTCAGCGACATGAAGAAATGGAATAAGCTAGCCGACCAGCTCCGTATCCCCAAGACTGCACAGGTACGGTACTGCTTCAAGGCTGCATACATGGCACCCCGTCCTCTATATAGTAGACTGCTTTTGACCAGGGTCCATAAGGCTCTGGCCTACTATATAGGGAATAGGGGGCCATTCGGTACTCAGGCTCTTGTGTTGACCATGATGCTGTTCTGTAACAAACTATTCCTTCCGGCATCCGTGTCTTGTAGTGTTTTACATCTACACTGAAGTGGGTCATTTTGTTTTTATCCTACTTTTGTATTTGAGATTGACTTCTGATGAAAACCAACAGCCAGCCCAGCTAGCTGCATAGCTAAGTATAGCACTTTGACATTTGATGTTAACACTGCCCTCCCTGTCAACTGTCAACTGCAACATAATAATATCCTACCACCCGACCACAGGATCGTCTGGCCAAGCTGCAGGAGGCCTATTGTCAGTACCTACTGTCCTACGACTCCCTGGACCCCGCTGAGCGCATCCGCCTGGAGAGGGAGGTGCTGGAGGAGAAGGGGAAGCTGGAGAAGAAGCGAGGGCCCCTGGAGGGCCACTCAGATTACTCCCAACAGAGCCTGCTCCAGCTGCCCCGCTGTGAGCCCAAGAACGGCCTGGTAAACGGGGTGATCCGGAGGAACGGCCTGCCCAGGAACCTGGAGGAAGGAGCGAAAGAGGGGAAGAAACAGGAGAAGGACATGTGGCTGAGGTCCAGCAGGAGGAGACTGTTCTCTCAGGAGAAGAAAGGAGGAAGAGGAGGAGCAGAGGAGGAGAAAGAGTTTCTTAGCGACCAGCACAAGTGTATATACAGGGTAGGTCATGTTAGCCCCTTTCTCTGGCCCTGTTCACACTCAGGTTGAACAACTGATGTACAACACATTTGGCACAACAAATGTGATACAACAGACAGTTTTTCTGGACCAAAATAATTACCCAAGCATAGTGGAGGCACTACAACATGCACAATGCTTGCTGTAAATATTCGATTGGTTAAGTCTATTGGTTAATGAGTTCTGTGGTAGCTGTGTGTGGGCAGATTGAATACAGTGCAGCACTGTCAATACAGTGTGTATAGCTGTTAGTGCCTGGAGGCAGAACTACAATATCCCTGGTTCAGTTGCGCTCACATCGAATATAGGTCATTGCACATCTGCAAGCACAGAGGCCACACACACGATCAGACACACACGATCAGACACACACGATCAGACACACACACGATCAGACACACACACGATCAGACACACACACGATCAGACACACACACGATCAGACACACACGCACACACACGATCAGACACACACGATCAGACATACACACATCAGACACACACACGATCAGACACACACGATCAGACACACACACGATCAGACACACACACGATCAGACACACACACGATCAGACACACACGCACACACACGATCAGACACACACGATCAGACATACACACGATCAGACACACACACGATCAGACACTACTACACTACACTGCTACTTCGTTCCTCTCCTTTCCCTCACCATGGGTGTCTGCTGCCTGTAAAATCCCCTTACAGATGTTCCCCATCTGTCACACACACTCACTCTCTCACACACTCACTTCCCCACACACACACACACACACACACACACACACACACACACACACACACACACACACACACACACACACGATCAGACACACACGATCAGACACACACACGATCAGACACGCACGATCAGACACACACGATCAGACACACACGCACACACACGATCAGACACACACACACGATCAGACACACACACGATCAGACACACACACGATCAGACACACACACACGATCAGACACACACACACACGATCAGACACACCCGATCAGACACACACACACACCTCATTTTGACATCACGTCACCTCATGTCAACTTATCACTGCCAGTATTTATGTCTTGATGCTCCATGATGATCTTCTGTTGCTCACACTTCTCTTATCAGTAGTGTTAGTTCCAGTTCTCCTGTAGTATCAGTTAGTTCTCCTGTAGTATCAGCTAGTTCTCCTGTAGTGTCAGTTTCAGTTCTCCTGTAGTATCAGTTAGTTCTCCTGTAGTATCAGTTAGTTCTCCTGTAGTATCAGCTAGTTCTCCTGTAGTATCAGTTTGTTCTCCTGTAGTATCAGTTTGTTCTCCTGTAGTATCAGTTAGTTCTCCTGTAGTATCAGTTAGTTCTCCTGTAGTATCAGTTAGTTCTCCTGTAGTGTCAGTTCCAGTTCTCCTGTAGTATCAGTTAGTTCTCCTGTAGTATCAGCTAGTTCTCCTGTAGTATCAGTTAGTTCTCTTGTAGTATCAGTTAGTTCTCCTGTAGTATCAGCTAGTTCTCCCGTAGTGTCAGTTCCAGTTCTCCTGTAGTATCAGTTAGTTCTCTTGTAGTATCAGTTAGTTCTCCTGTAGTATCAGCTAGTTCTCCTGTAGTGTCAGTTCCAGTTCTCCTGTAGTATCAGTTAGTTCTCCTGTAATATCAGTTAGTTCTCCTGTAGTATCAGCTAGTTCTCCTGTAGTATCAGCTAGTTCTCCTGTAGTATCAGTTAGTTCTCCTGTAGTGTCAGTTCCAGTTCTCCTGTAGTATCAGTTAGTTCTCCTGTAGTATCAGTTAGTTCTCCTGTAGTATCAGTTAGTTCTCCTGTAGTATCAGTTAGTTCTCCTGTAGTATCAGCTAGTTCTCCTGTAGTATCAGTTAGTTCTCCTGTAGTATCAGTTAGTTCTCCTGTAGTATCAGTTAGTTCTCCTGTAGTATCAGTTAGTTCTCCTGTAGTATCAGTTAGTTCTCCTGTAGTATCAGCTAGTTCTCCTGTAGTATCAGTTAGTTCTCCTGTAGTATCAGTTAGTTCTCCTGTAGTATCAGTTAGTTCTCCTGTAGTATCAGCTAGTTCTCCTGTAGTATCAGTTAGTTCTCCTGTAGTATCAGTTAGTTCTCCTGTAGTGTCAGTTTCAGTTCTCCTGTAGTATCAGTTAGTTCTCCTGTAGTATCAGTTAGTTCTCCTGTAGTGTCAGTTCCAGTTCTCCTGTAGTATCAGTTAGTTCTCCTGTAGTATCAGTTAGTTCTCTTGTAGTATCAGTTAGTTCTCCTGTAGTATCAGCTAGTTCTCCCGTAGTGTCAGTTCCAGTTCTCCTGTAGTATCAGTTAGTTCTCCTGTAATATCAGTTAGTTCTCCTGTAGTATCAGCTAGTTCTCCTGTAGTATCAGTTAGTTCTTCTGTAGTATCAGCTAGTTCTCCTGTAGTATCAGTTAGTTCTCCTGTAGTATCAGTTAGTTCTCCTGTAATATCAGTTAGTTCTCCTGTAGTATCAGCTAGTTCTCCTGTAGTATCAGTTAGTTCTCCTGTAGTATCAGTTAGTTCTCCTGTAGTATCAGCTAGTTCTCCTGTAGTATCAGTTTGTTCTCCTGTAGTATCAGTTTGTTCTCCTGTAGTATCAGCTAGTTCTCCTGTAGTATCAGTTAGTTCTCCTGTAGTGTCAGTTCCAGTTCTCCTGTAGTATCAGTTAGTTCTCCTGTAGTATCAGCTAGTTCTCCTGTAGTATCAGTTAGTTATCTTGTAGTATCAGTTAGTTCTCTTGTAGTATCAGTTAGTTCTCCTGTAGTATCAGTTAGTTCTCCTGTAGCATCAGTTTGTTCTCCTGTAGTATCAGTTAGTTCTCCTGTAGTATCAGTTAGTTCTCCTGTAGTATCAGCTAGTTCTCCTGTAGTATCAGCTAGTTCTCCTGTATTATCAGTTAGTTCTCCTGTAATATCAGTTAGTTCTCCTGTAGTATCAGCTAGTTCTTCTGTAGTATCAGTTACTTCTAGCGTTTCATCTCTCAGTTTGACTTCCTACTTTTTAAACCTGGCTCGTAGGGACTATTCTGTCTGTGAATGCCAGCATAGCTGGACCCATATGAAATCAATATATTGGGCCATAATAAGAAATACAGCAATCTCCTCCACACATGTGGGAAAGCTTACAGTGACTGACTGTAGTCCAACCAACCAGGGATTTTCCTGGCACATTCATACAGGCTCTCTGTCTCTGTCCCTGCCCGGCTGTCCATCGTGTATCTGAGCCTATGTCCCAAATGGTGCCCAATTCCCTGTCTAGTGCACTACTTTTAACCAGGGCCCTTAGGGCTCCGATCGAAAGTAGTACTCTATATAAGGGAATAGGGTGCCATTTGGGAGGCAACCTGAGAAAAGCGTCTGGATGGAAGACTCCCCTTCAGAATGTGCTGATGCTGCAGCAGCGGGGAGAGGAAGGAAGATGATGTCATGCAGAACAGTGACATCCACATGTATCATTTTTGTCTGGCTGTTCAACTAACTCTCCCAAATCACATTCCTATTCCCTTTTCTGACGCACTACTTTTGACCAGAGCCTGTTCAAAAGTAGGATGTCGTTAGGGACGGAGACAGTGTATCAAGGGACCTAAAAGACTACTTCCTGTATGGTCTTACTAGTCTCTTTGGTTGTGCTTCTGAGCCAGTCGATTGGCAGGATATCAAAACACCTCAGTCCATAAGCTCGTACACTCTTTGTGTTGATGATTTGCTGTGATAATCTTTACATTGACTGTGTATCAGGGAGCTTAAAAGGGACCGTAAGGTCTTAGCCCTCTCTTTGTGTTTCTTTATGACAGGGGAAGTCGGTTTCTCTCACTACGTTCTACAGGACAGCCAGGAATACTATGAACATGTGTTTCAATAAGGAGCCTGGGACGGCTGAGGTGGAGGTAAGGTCTACATATCCCAAACTGTTATATACCCGCTACGTAGGTTGCACTACTTAAGGCCCTATTCAGGTTTCAGAGAAGTTGACTTAACATAGACTTAAAAAAATGTAAATAAAAATGTACTTGTCCATATTTTATAGACATAAATCCATGTTAAGTCTACTTATTTCAAGTCTGAATTGGCCCTTAGTGCCCTACTTTTGGTCAGGGCCTTGCTTTTTGTGACGCAACCATATAATCATAATGAATAAGTAGTATAATTCACTGGGACCATAAGTAGGATAATTCACTGGGACCATAAGTAGGATAATTCACTGGGACCATAAGTAGTATAATTCACTGGGACCATAAGTAGTATAATTCACTGGGACCATAAGTAGGATAATTCACTGGGACCATAAGTAGTATAATTCATTGGGACCATAAGTAGTATAATTCACTGGGACCGGACCATAAGTAGTATAATTCATTGGGACCATAAGTAGTATAGTTCACTGGGACCATAAGTAGGATAATTCACTGGGACCATAAGTAGTATAATTCACTGGGACCATAAGTAGTATAATTCATTGGGACCATAAGTAGGATAATTCACTGGGACAATAAGTAGGATAATTCACTGGGACCATAAGTAGGATAATTCACTGGGACCATAAGTAGTATAATTCACTGGGACCATAAGTAGTATAATTCACTGGGACCATAAGTAGGATAATTCACTGGGACCATAAGTAGGATAATTCACTGGGACCATAAGTAGTATAATTCACTGGGACCATAAGTAGTGTAATTCACTGGGACCGTAAGTAGTATAATTCACTGGGACCCTAAGTAGGATAATTCACTGGGACCATAAGTAGTATAATTCACTGGGACCATAAGTAGTATAATTCACTGGGACCATAAGTAGTATAATTCACTGGGACCATAAGTAGTATAGTTCACTGGGACCGTAAGTAGTATAATTAACTGGGACCATAAGTAGGATAATTCACTGGGACCATAAGTAGTATAATTCACTGGGACCATAAGTAGTATAATTCACTGGGACAATAAGTAGTATAATTCACTGGGACCATAAGTAGTATAATTCACTGGGACCATAAGTAGTATAATTCACTGGGACCATAAGTAGTATAGTTCACTGGGACCATAAGTAGTATAATATCCTGGGACCATAAGTAGGATAATTCACTGGGACCATAAGTAGTATAATTCACTGGGACCATAAGTAGTATAATATCCTGGGACCATAAGTAGGATAATTCACTGGGACCATAAGTAGTATAATTCACTGGGACCGTAAGTAGTATAATTCACTGGGACCATAAGTAGTATAATTCACTGGGACCATAAGTAGTATAATTCACTGGGACCATAAGTAGTATAATTCACTGGGACTATAAGTAGTATAATTCACTGGGACCATAAGTAGGATAATTCACTGGGACCATAAGTAGTATAATTCACTGGGACCATAAGTAGGATAATTCACTGGGACCGGACCATAAGTAGTATAATTCACTGGGAACATAAGTAGAATAATTCCCTGGGACCATAAGTAGTATAATTCCCTGGGACCATAAGTAGTATAATTCACTGGGACCATAAGTAGTATAATTCACTGGGACCATAAGTAGTATAATTCACTGGGACCATAAGTAGTATAATTCCCTGGGACCATAAGTAGTATAATTCACTGGGACCATAAGTAGGATAATTCACTGGGACCGGACCATAAGTAGTATAATTCACTGGGACCATAAGTAGGATAATTCCCTGGGACCATAAGTAGTATAATTCCCTGGGACCATAAGTAGTATAATTCACTGGGACCATAAGTAGGATAATTCACTGGGACCATAAGTAGTATAATTCACTGGGACCATAAGTAGTATAATTCACTGGGACCATAAGTAGGATAATTCACTGGGACCATAAGTAGTATAATTCACTGGGAACGTAAGTAGTATAATTCACTGGGACCATAAGTAGTATAGTTCACTGGGACCATAAGTAGTATAATATCCTGGGACCATAAGTAGGATAATTCACTGGGACCATAAGTAGTATAATTCACTGGGACCATAAGTAGTATAATTCACTGGGACCATAAGTAGTATAATTCACTGGGACCATAAGTAGTATAATTCACTGGGACAATAAGTAGTATAATTCACTGGGACCATAAGTAGTATAATTCACTGGGACCATAAGTAGTATAATTCACTGGGACCATAAGTTGTATAGTTCACTGGGACCATAAGTAGTATAATATCCTGGGACCATAAGTAGGATAATTCACTGGGACCATAAGTAGTATAATTCACTGGGACCATAAGTAGTATAGTTCACTGGGACCATAAGTAGTATAATATCCTGGGACCATAAGTAGGAAAATTCACTGGGACCATAAGTAGTATAATTCACTGGGACCATAAGTAGTATAATATCCTGGGACCATAAGTAGGATAATTCACTGGGACCATAAGTAGTATAATTCACTGGGACCGTAAGTAGTATAATTCACTGGGACCATAAGTAGTATAATTCACTGGGACCATAAGTAGTATAATTCACTGGGACCATAAGTAGTATAATTCACTGGGACTATAAGTAGTATAATTCACTGGGACCATAAGTAGGATAATTCACTGGGACCATAAGTAGTATAATTCACTGGGACCATAAGTAGGATAATTCACTGGGACCGGACCATAAGTAGTATAATTCACTGGGAACATAAGTAGAATAATTCCCTGGGACCATAAGTAGTATAATTCCCTGGGACCATAAGTAGTATAATTCACTGGGACCATAAGTAGTATAATTCACTGGGACCATAAGTAGTATAATTCACTGGGACCATAAGTAGGATAATTCACTGGGACCATAAGTAGTATAATTCACTGGGACCATAAGTAGGATAATTCACTGGGACCGGACCATAAGTAGTATAATTCACTGGGAACATAAGTAGAATAATTCCCTGGGACCATAAGTAGTATAATTCCCTGGGACCATAAGTAGTATAATTCACTGGGACCATAAGTAGGATAATTCACTGGGACCGGACCATAAGTAGTATAATTCACTGGGACCATAAGTAGGATAATTCCCTGGGACCATAAGTAGTATAATTCCCTGGGACCATAAGTAGTATAATTCACTGGGACCATAAGTAGGATAATTCACTGGGACCATAAGTAGTATAATTCACTGGGACCGTAAGTAGTATAATTCACTGGGACCATAAGTAGGATAATTCACTGGGACCATAAGTAGTATAATTCACTGGGAACGTAAGTAGTATAATTCACTGGGACCATAAGTAGGATAATTCACTGGGACCATAAGTAGTATAATTCACTGGGACCATAAGTAGTATAATTCACTGGGACCATAAGTAGGATAATTCACTGGGACCATAAGTAGTATAATTCACTGGGACCATAAGTAGGATAATTCACTGGGACCATAAGTAGTATAATTCACTGGGACCATAAGTAGGATAATTCACTGGGACCATAAGTAGTATAATTCACTGGGACCATAAGTAGTATAATTCACTGGGACCATAAGTAGGATAATTCACTGGGACAATAAGTAGTATAATTCACTGGAACCATAAGTAGGATAATTCACTGGGACCATAAGTAGGATAATTCACTGGGACCATAAGTAGTATAATTCACTGGGAACGTAAGTAGGATCATTCACTGGGACCATAAGTAGTATAATTCACTGGGAACGTAAGTAGTATAATTCACTGGGACCGTAAGTAGTATGGAGATGACTGATCAGGTCATTGACACATTTCTTCTCTCCTTTTGTCTTTCTTGCCAGCCATCCCACTGTGTGATCTACTGTCACTACTTTTTAATGCAATAATGTTTCTGTCTGTGATTGCAGCAGGAGTACTGGAACATCGTGGAGCAGAGGGAATGTCATGTTGCCGTGCACTGTGGGAAAGTGGACACTAAAACTCATGGGAGTGGCTTCCCAGTTGGAAAGTCTGAGACCTTTTCAAAGTGAGGGCCTAACGGCATTATCCAATCACATTAAATGGAGGATTTAGAATTTCCTGCTTATACCCTCCTGAATCCAGGAATCTTCCAACTGGGATTTCTGGAGAACCGGGGAATTTTTTGGAAAGTTAGGGGAATTTTACAACCCTATAAGGACATGCATAAAATATGTGTTCTGTTCTCTTGTCTCCACTCAAGACATGGATGGAACCTTACAATCCTTCCCAATAATTCAGGATCCATCCTACGCCATCTTGGTGCTGTGCCAGGTAATCATCTATACCTATGACCCTCTCCTGTTACACAGGATGACAGTACATTGTACTGTAATATACAGTTGCTGCAGAGTGAACTGAAGGACTCCCATCAGCTTAACTACAACAGTTTTTTTTTCTTTTAACCTTTATTTAACCAGGCAAGTCAGTTAAGAACACATTCTTATTTTCAATGACAGTGGGTTAACTGCCTGTTCAGGGGCAGAACGACAGATTTGTACCTTGTCAGCTCGGGGGTTTGAACTCGCAACCTTCCGGTTACTAGTCCAACACTCTAACCACTAGGCTACGCTGCCGTTCCTTGAATGTATGTTGCAGTAGTTTTTGTTGTTTTATACAGTATATCCTCATTTTTGGTGACACAATTCAATAGCATTCTGCTATGAATTAAGTGAACTTGAACTGACTAGAAAAGCTTGACAGTCTACTATGTCTTCCTTTGTGGTTGTACAGGAGTGACCATTCCTTGGCTGAACATCGGCATGGTCTTCTCTACCTCATGCTGGTCGCGAGACCATCACCGCCTTCCATACATTGATTACTTACACACTGGTGCTGATTGCATTTGGTAAGTAGTGGTTCACTGCTCACTGCCCTCTCCCAGTTTAATCCTACGGTCACTCAGGTTCACCGCCTGCCACAACCAATGGAGAACGAGCTCAGCGTCAGTTAGTCAAGCCTGATCAAATAGAACTGGTGGAGATTGATTTAATAGAACTCCCTGAGCGTGGTCAGTACAGTATGAAGGAAACACTGTATGGCTCAGTAGGTAGAGCATGGCGCTCGCAACACCAGGATAGTGGGTTTGATTCTCTGGGCCATCCATACGTAAAATGTATGCAGTATGACTAAGTCTTTATTGGATAAATCTGCTAAATGGTATATATTTAAGCAATAAGGCACAAGGGGGTGTGGTATATGGCCAATATACCACAAACCCCCGAGGTGCCAGGAATTCTTGAAAGACTGTACAATATAAACTTTTCTTCCACAAATATTTGTCTTAATATCTGTTAGACCAAATAATATATATATCACACCATGTAAAGGAACAACCTCCTAATTCAGAAATGTTTTTCTCAGAAATTACAACTAAGTGGATTTATGTCAACTCAGTCAGACACCATAAAATGCATTTAATTTGTACATTTATTGTCCAAGTGTTTGAAGACCTTGTTTGTTTTAATTCTATCATTACATTATTCAAATATGAAATACAAATCTCCAAACGTATTTTTATAAAGCATTTTTATAACACTATATAATGCTCCAGGGCTAATTTTGTTAGCATTTTGGCACGCTTTTCTAGATTCAGAACATAAAAATTTATTAGCATTTTGACATGTTTTTCTATATTCAGAACATTAACATTTTGCGTTTTGGCATGTTTTTTCCAGATTCAGAACATAAAACATTTAGCGTTTTGGTATGTTTTTCTAGATTCAGAACATTAACATTTAGTGTTTTGGTATGTTTTTCTAGATTCAGAACATTAACATTTAGCGTTTTAGCAAGTTTTTCTAGATTCAGAACATAAAACATTGTGTTTTGGTATGTTTTTCTAGATTCAGAACATAAAACATTTAGCGTTTTGATATGTTTTTCTAGATTCAGAACATAAAACATTTATTAGCGTTTTGGTATGTTTTTCTAGATTCAGAACATAAAACATTTAGCGTTTTGATATGTTTTTCTAGATTCAGAAAAACATTTATTAGCGTTTTGTTATAAAACAACATTTCTAAAGGAAACATGATCCCTTAGCTCTATCACAGCAAATATGTCAATAGTTTAACCATGTGTTGCAGAAGATTGATTCAAATGTTTTTTTATAACAATAAATAAAAAAATAAAAAAGTTCATAAGGGTTTAGCCATCAGTGACGGAGTTGACAACAGATACTCAAAACAGACATTTTTGCCTCAACGTATTTTACATTTGTAAAATATATTAAATTATTCTTTCAGCACTCTGACGGAGTTGACGTTAGACAAAAATATATGTTTTTTTTACCGTGGTGATTTGACGTTGACGTTACCGTGGTGATTTCTATATTGTTTGTTTAAAACATATCAGATAGTAGAGAACTTTCTAGACCATAAGTGGTCTTGTTGCACTACATGTAATGAGAAGATGAATAAGAGGTCATTATGGTAGAGCTCACCCTGCTCATTCCTGATTTGAGTTGACCAAATCTCCAGACACATCTTTTAGGAATCACAGTTTCGAGATAAGGGCTATTGCAAATCACTACACAAGATCCCTTTTCAGTTAATATTAATTATTGCCAGTTAAAAATATATATATAATTACACTTTTTTGGAGAATTTGAAATTGGGATCCTTTTCTCCAGACAATGGCATTAGAGCCAACATGGAAATGAATAATATTGAAAATATTTAGAAAATTCCGAAAGTAAATCTTTCCCCTTATAAAATTCCCCTTAATGTAATTGAGCTCAAATAAAATCCTATAAAACCACAATAAAAATGAAAGTTTCATTGCCAGACAAGGATATGTTTTATTTACTAGTGCTATGACATGTGTCCACTAACTCCAACATGTTATCATATAGTGATACACAATTAGATCCCAATAACCCATGTAACCCGGTGTTCAGGTACTGTATTCCTGCTGAGGAGAAGGTGAAGCTGGACAAGGTGGTTCACACACTACTGCAGGCTAATGGAACCCCAGGACTGGAGATGTTGGAGAACAACATCATGGTGTGACTGCAGGATACACTGTCCACACATACAGTATAAACATGGACTACAGAAACACTGTCCACACATACAGTATAAACATGGACTACAGAAACACTGTCTACACATACAGTATAAACATGGACTACAGAAACACTGTCCACACATACAGTATAAACATGGACTACAGAAACACTGTCCACACATACAGTATAAACATGGACTACAGAAACACTGTCCACACATACAGTATAAACATGGACTACAGAAACACTGTCCACACATACAGTATAAACATGGACTACAGAAACACTGTCCACACATACAGTATAAACATGGACTACAGAAACACTGTCCACACATACAGTATAAACATGGACTACAGAAACACTGTCCACACATACAGTATAAACATGGACTACAGAAACACTGTCCACACATACAGTATAAACATGGACTACAGAAACACTGTCCACACATACAGTATAAACATGGACTACAGAAACACTGTCCACACATACAGTATAAACATGGACTACAGAAACACTGTCCACACATACAGTATAAACATGGACTACAGAAACACTGTCCACACATACAGTATAAACATGGACTACAGAAACACTGTCCACACATACAGTATAAACATGGACTAAAACACTGTCCACACATACAGTATAAACATGGACTACAGAAACACATGTCCACAGAAACACTACAGTATAAACATGGACATGGACTACAGAAACACTGTCCACACATACAGTATAAACATGGACTACAGAAACACTGTCCACACATACAGTATAAACATGGACTACAGAAACACTGTCCACACATACAGTATAAACATGGACTACAGAAACACTGTCCACACATACAGTATAAACATGGACTACAGAAACACTGTCCACACATACAGTATAAACATGGACTACAGAAACACTGTCCACACATACAGTATAAACATGGACTACAGAAACACTGTCCACACATACAGTATAAACATGGACTACAGAAACACTGTCCACACATACAGTATAAACATGGACTACAGAAACACTGTCCACACATACAGTATAAACATGGACTACAGAAACACTGTCCACACATACAGTATAAACATGGACTACAGAAACACTGTCCACACATACAGTATAAACATGGACTACAGAAACACTGTCCACACATAAACAGTATAAACATGGACTACAGAAACACTGTCCACACATACAGTATAAACATGGACTACAGAAACACTGTCCACACATACAGTATAAACATGGACTACAGAAACACTGTCCACACATACAGTATAAACATGGACTACAGAAACACTGTCCACACATACAGTATAAACATGGACTACAGAAACACTGTCCCCCATACAGTATAAACATGGACTACAGAAACACTGTCCACACATACAGTATAAACATGGACTACAGAAACACTGTCCACACATACAGTATAAACATGGACTACAGATACACTGTCCACACATACAGTATAAACATGGACTACAGAAACACTGTCCACACATACAGTATAAACATGGACTACAGAAACACTGTCCCCCATACAGTATAAACATGGACTACAGAAACACTGTCCACACATACAGTATAAACATGGACTACAGAAACACTGTCCACACATACAGTATAAACATGGACTACAGAAACACTGTCCACACATACAGTATAAACATGGACTACAGAAACACTGTCCACACATACAGTATAAAACATGGACTACAGAAACACTGTCCACACATACAGTATAAACATGGACTACAGATACACTGTCCACACATACAGTATAAACATGGACTACAGAAACACTGTCCACACATACAGTATAAACATGGACTACAGAAACACTGTCCACACATACAGTATAAACATGGACTACAGAAACACTGTCCCCAGAGTATAAACATGGACTACAGAAACACTGTCCACACATACAGTATAAACATGGACTACAGAAACACTGTCCACACATACAGTATAAACATGGACTACAGAAACACTGTCCACACATACAGTATAAACATGGACTACAGAAACACTGTCCACACATACAGTATAAACATGGACTACAGAAACACTGTCCACACATACAGTATAAACATGGACTACAGAAACACTGTCCCCCATACTACAGAAACACTATAAATAAACATGGACTACAGAAACACTGTCCACACATACAGTATAAACATGGACTACAGAAACACTGTCCCCCCCCCTACAGTATAAACATGGACTACAGAAACACTGTCCACACATACAGTATAAACATGGACTACAGAAACACTGTCCACACATACAGTATAAACATGGACTACAGAAACATTGTCCACACATACAGTATAAACATGGACTACAGAAACACTGTCCCCCCTACAGTATAAACATGGACTACAGAAACACTGTCCACACATACAGTATAAACATGGACTACAGAAACACTGTCCACACATACAGTATAAACATGGACTACAGAAACACTGTCCACACATACAGTATAAACATGGACTACAGAAACACTGTCCACACATACAGTATAAACATGGACTACAGAAACACTGCCCCCCTACAGTATAAACATGGACTACAGAAACACTGTCCCCCCCCTACAGTATAAACATGGACTACAGAAACACTGTCCCCCCTACAGTATAAACATGGACTACAGAAACACTGTCCACACATACAGTATAAACATGGACTACAGAAACACTGTCCACACATACAGTATAAACATGGACTACAGAAACACTGTCCACACATACAGTATAAACATGGACTACAGAAACACTGTCCACACATACAGTATAAACATGGAGTACAGGATACACTGTCCACACATACAGTATAAACATGGACTACAGAAACACTGTCCACACATACAGTATAAACATGGACTACAGAAACACTGTCCACACATACAGTATAAACATGGACTACAGAAACACTGCCCACACATACAGTATAAACATGGACTACAGAAACACTGACCACACATACAGTATAAACATGGACTACAGAAACACTGTCCCCCTACAGTATAAACATGGACTACAGAAACACTGTCCCCCCTACAGTATAAACATGGACTACAGAAACACTGACCACACATACAGTATAAACATGGACTACAGAAACACTGACCACACATACAGTATAAACATGGACTACAGAAACACTGTCCCCCCCTACAGTATAAACATGGACTACAGAAACACTGTCCCCCATACAGTATAAACATGGACTACACAGTATAAACATGGACTACAGAAACACTGTCCCCCTACAGTATAAACATGGACTACAGAAACACTGTCCCCCCATACAGTATAAACATGGACTACAGAAACACTGACCACACATACAGTATAAACATGGACTACAGAAACACTGACCACACATACAGTATAAACATGGACTACAGAAACACTGTCCCCCATACAGTATAAACATGGACTACAGAAACACTGACCACACATACAGTATAAACATGGACTACAGAAACACTGACCACACATACAGTATAAACATGGACTACAGAAACACTGTCCCCCCTACAGTATAAACATGGACTACAGAAACACTGTCCCCCCTACAGTATAAACATGGACTACAGAAACACTGTCCACACATACAGTATAAACATGGACTACAGAAACACTGTCCACACATACAGTATAAACATGGACTACAGAAACACTGTCCACACATACAGTATAAACATGGACTACAGAAACACTGTCCACACATACAGTATAAACATGGACTACAGAAACACTGTCCACACATACAGTATAAACATGGACTACAGAAACACTGTCCACACATACAGTATAAACATGGACTACAGAAACACTGTCCACACATACAGTATAAACATGGACTACAGAAACACTGTCCACACATACAGTATAAACATGGACTACAGAAACACTGTCCACACATACAGTATAAACATGGACTACAGAAACACTGTCCACACATACAGTATAAACATGGACTACAGAAACACTGTCCACACATACAGTATAAACATGGACTACAGAAACACTGTCCACACATACAGTATAAACATGGACTACAGAAACACTGTCCACACATACAGTATAAACATGGACTACAGAAACACTGTCCACACATACAGTATAAACATGGACTACAGAAACACTGTCCACACATACAGTATAAACATGGACTACAGAAACACTGTCCACACATACAGTATAAACATGGACTACAGAAACACTGTCCACACATACAGTATAAACATGGACTACAGAAACACTGTCCACACATACAGTATAAACATGGACTACAGAAACACTGTCCACACATACAGTATAAACATGGACTACAGAAACACTGTCCACACATACAGTATAAACATGGACTACAGAAACACTGTCCACACATACAGTATAAACATGGACTACAGAAACACTGTCCCCCCTACAGTATAAACATGGACTACAGAAACACTGTCCACACATACAGTATAAACATGGACTACAGAAACACTGTCCACACATACAGTATAAACATGGACTACAGAAACACTGTCCACACATACAGTATAAACATGGACTACAGAAACACTGTCCACACATACAGTATAAACATGGACTACAGAAACACTGTCCACACATACAGTATAAACATGGACTACAGAAACACTGTCCACACATACAGTATAAACATGGACTACAGAAACACTGTCCACACATACAGTATAAACATGGACTACAGAAACACTGTCCACACATACAGTATAAACATGGACTACAGAAACACTGTCCACACATACAGTATAAACATGGACTACAGAAACACTGTCCACACATACAGTATAAACATGGACTACAGAAACACTGTCCCCCTACAGTATAAACATGGACTACAGAAACACTGTCCACACATACAGTATAAACATGGACTACAGAAACACTACCCACACATACAGTATAAACATGGACTACAGAAACACTGTCCACACATACAGTATAAACATGGACTACAGAAACACTGTCCACACATACAGTATAAACATGGACTACAGAAACACTGTCCACACATACAGTATAAACATGGACTACAGAAACACTGTCCACACATACAGTATAAACATGGACTACAGAAACACTGTCCACACATACAGTATAAACATGGACTACAGAAACACTGTCCACACATACAGTATAAACATGGACTACAGAAACAGTATAAACCACACATACAGTATAAACATGGACTACAGAAACACTGTCCACACATACAGTATAAACATGGACTACAGAAACACTGTCCACACATACAGTATAAACATGGACTACAGAAACACTGTCCACACATACAGTATAAACATGGACTACAGAAACACTGTCCACACATACAGTATAAACATGGACTACAGAAACACTGTCCACACATACAGTATAAACATGGACTACAGAAACACTGTCCACACATACAGTATAAACATGGACTACAGAAACACTGTCCACACATACAGTATAAACATGGACTACAGAAACACTGTCCACACATACAGTATAAACATGGACTGTCCACAGATACACACTGTGTCCACACATACAGTATAAACATGGACTACAGAAACACTGTCCACACATACAGTATAAACATGGACTACAGAAACACTGTCCACACATACAGTATAAACATGGACTACAGAAACACTGTCCACACATACAGTATAAACATGGACTACAGAAACACTGTCCCCCCTACAGTATAAACATGGAGTACAGAAACACTGTCCACACATACAGTATAAACATGGAGTACAGAAACACTGTCCACACATACAGTATAAACATGGACTACAGAAACACTGTCCACACATACAGTATAAACATGGACTACAGAAACACTGTCCACACATACAGTATAAACATGGACTACAGAAACACTGTCCACACATACAGTATAAACATGGACTACAGAAACACTGTCCACACATACAGTATAAACATGGACTACAGAAACACTGTCCACACATACAGTATAAACATGGACTACAGAAACACTGTCCACACATACAGTATAAACATGGACTACAGAAACACTGTCCACACATACAGTATAAACATGGACTACAGATACACTGTCCACACATACAGTATAAACATGGAGTACAGAAACACTGTCCACACATACAGTATAAACATGGACTACAGAAACACTGTCCACACATACAGTATAAACATGGACTACAGAAACACTGTCCACACATACAGTATAAACATGGACTACAGAAACACTGTCCACACATACAGTATAAACATGGACTACAGAAACACTGTCCACACATACAGTATAAACATGGACTACAGAAACACTGTCCACACATACAGTATAAACATGGACTACAGAAACACTGTCCCCCCTACAGTATAAACATGGACTACAGAAACACTGTCCACACATACAGTATAAACATGGACTACAGAAACACTGACCACACATACAGTATAAACATGGACTACAGAAACACTGTCCCCCATACAGTATAAACATGGACTACAGAAACACTGTCCCCCTACAGTATAAACATGGACTACAGAAACACTGTCCCCCTACAGTATAAACATGGACTACAGAAACACTGTCCCCCAACAGTATAAACATGGACTACAGAAACACTGTCCACACATACAGTATAAACATGGACTACAGAAACACTGTCCACACATACAGTATAAACATGGACTACAGAAACACTGTCCCCCAGTATAAACATGGACAGTATAAACATGGACCAGAAACACTGACCACACATACAGTATAAACATGGACTACAGAAACACTGACCACACATACAGTATAAACATGGACTACAGAAACACTGTCCCCCTACAGAAACACTACAGTATAAACATGGACTACAGAAACACTGTCCACACATACAGTATAAACATGGACTACAGAAACACTGTCCACACATACAGTATAAACATGGACTACAGAAACACTGTCCACACATACAGTATAAACTGTCCACTGTCATACAGTATAAACATGGACTACAGAAACACTGTCCACACATACAGTATAAACATGGACTACAGAAACACTGTCCACACATACAGTATAAACATGGACTACAGAAACACTGTCCACACATACAGTATAAACATGGACTACAGAAACACTGTCCACACATACAGTATAAACATGGACTACAGAAACACAGTATAAACATGGACTACAGAAACACTGTCCACACATACAGTATAAACATGGACTACAGAAACACTGTCCACACATACAGTATAAACATGGACTACAGAAACACTGTCCACACATACAGTATAAACATGGACTACAGAAACACTGTCCACACATACAGTATAAACATGGACTACAGAAACACTGTCCACACATACAGTATAAACATGGACTACAGAAACACTGTCCACACATACAGTATAAACATGGACTACAGAAACACTGTCCACACATACAGTATAAACATGGACTACAGAAACACTGAAACACTGGACCACTGTCCACATACAGTATAAACATGGACTACAGAAACACTGTCCACAGTATAAACAGTATAAACATGGACTACAGAAACATGGACTACTGTCCACACATACAGTATAAACATGGACTACAGAAACACTGTCCATACAATAAACATGGACTACAGAAACACTGTCCACACATACAGTATAAACATGGACTACAGAAACACTGTCCACACATACAGTATAAACATGGACTACAGAAACACTGTCCACACATACAGTATAAACATGGACTACAGAAACACTGTCCACACATACAGTATAAACATGGACTACAGAAACACTGTCCACACATACAGTATAAACATGGACTACAGAAACACTGTCCACACATACAGTATAAACATGGACTACAGAAACACTGTCCACACATACAGTATAAACATGGACTACAGAAACACTGTCCACACATACAGTATAAACATGGACTACAGAAACACTGTCCACACATACAGTATAAACATGGACTACAGAAACACTGTCCACACATACAGTATAAACATGGACTACAGAAACACTGTCCACACATACAGTATAAACATGGACTACAGAAACACTGTCCACACATACAGTATAAACATGGACTACAGAAACACTGTCCACACATACAGTATAAACATGGACTACAGAAACACTGTCCACACATACAGTATAAACATGGACTACAGAAACACATGTCCACTGTCACATACAGTATAAACATGGACTACAGAAACACTGTCCACACATACAGTATAAACATGGACTACAGAAACACTGTCCACACATACAGTATAAACATGGACTACAGAAACACTGTCCACACATACAGTATAAACATGGACTACAGAAACACTGTCCACACATACAGTATAAACATGGACTACAGAAACACTGTCCACACATACAGTATAAACATGGACTACAGAAACACTGTCCACACATACAGTATAAACATGGACTACAGAAACACTGTCCACACATACAGTATAAACATGGACTACAGAATAAACAGTATAAACATGGACTACAGAAACACTGTCCACACATACAGTATAAACATGGACTACAGAAACACTGTCCACACATACATGGACAGAAACACTGTCCACACATACAGTATAAACATGGACTAGAAACACTGTCCATATAAACATGGACTACAGAAACACTGTCCACACATACAGTATAAACATGGACTACAGAAACACTGTCCACACATACAGTATAAACATGGACTACAGAAACACTGTCCACACATACAGTATAAACATGGACTACAGAAACACTGTCCACACATACAGTATAAACATGGACTACAGAAACACTGTCCCCCACATACAGTATAAACATGGACTACAGAAACACTGTCCACACATACAGTATAAACATGGACTACAGAAACACTGTCCACACATACAGTATAAACATGGACTACAGAAACACTGTCCACACATACAGTATAAACATGGACTACAGAAACACTGTCCACACATACAGTATAAACATGGACTGAAACACACACATACAGTATAAACATGGACTACAGAAACACTGTCATGGACTACAGAAACACTGTCCACACATGGACTACAGAAAACACTGTCCACACATACAGTATAAACATGGATAAACATGGACTACAGAAACACTGTCCACACATACAGTATAAACATGGACTACAGAAACACTGTCCACACATACAGTATAAACATGGACTACAGAAACACTGTCCACACATACAGTATAAACATGGACTACAGAAACACTGTCCACACATACAGTATAAACATGGACTACAGTATAAACATGGACTAGAAACACTGTCCACACATACAGTATAAACATGGACTACAGAAACACTGTCCACACATACAGTATAAACATGGACTACAGAAACACTGTCCACACATACAGTATAAACATGGACTACAGAAACACTGTCCACACATACAGTATAAACATGGACTACAGAAACACTGTCCACACATACAGTATAAACATGGACTACAGAAACACTGTCCCCCTACAGTATAAACATGGACTATGTCCACCCAGTATAAACATGGACTACACAGTATAAACATGGACTACAGAAACACTGTCCACACATACAGTATAAACATGGACTACAGAAACACTGTCCACACATACAGTATAAACATGGACTACAGAAACACTGTCCACACATACAGTATAAACATGGACTACAGAAACACTGTCCACACATACAGTATAAACATGGACTACAGAAACACTGTCCACACATACAGTATAAACATGGACTACAGAAACACTGTCCACACATACAGTATAAACATGGACTACAGAAACACTGTCCACACATACAGTATAAACATGGACTACAGAAACACTGTCCACAGTATAAATGGACATGTCCACACATACAGTATAAACATGGACTAGAAACACTGTCCACACATACAGTATAAACATGGACTACAGAAACACTGTCCACACATACAGTATAAACATGGACTACAGAAACACTGTCCACACATACAGTATAAACATGGACTGAAACACTGTCACATACAGTATAAACATGGACTACAGAAACACTGTCCACACATACAGTATAAACATGGACTACAGAAACACTGTCCACACATACAGTATAAACATGGACTACAGAAACACTGTCCACACATACAGTATAAACATGGACTACAGAAACACTGTCCACACATACAGTATAAACATGGACTACAGAAACACTGTCCACACATACAGTATAAACATGGACTACAGAAACACTGTCCACACATACAGTATAAACATGGACTACAGAAACACTGTCCACACATACAGTATAAACATGGACTACAGAAACACTGTCCACACATACAGTATAAACATGGACTACAGAAACACTGTCCACACATACAGTATAAACATGGACTACAGAAACACTGTCCACACATACAGTATAAACATGGACTACAGAAACACTGTCCACACATACAGTATAAACATGGACTACAGAAACACTGTCCACACATACAGTATAAACATGGACTACAGAAACACTGTCCACACATACAGTATAAACATGGACTACAGAAACACTGTCCACACATATAAACATGGACTACAGAAACACTATAAATAAACATGGACTACAGAAACACTGTCCACACATACAGTATAAACATGGACTACAGAAACACTGTCCACACATACAGTATAAACATGGACTACAGAAACACTGTCCACACATACAGTATAAACACGGACTACAGAAACACTGTCCACACATACAGTATAAACATGGACTACAGAAACACTGTCCACACATACAGTATAAACATGGACTACAGAAACACTGTCCACACATACAGTATAAACATGGACTACAGAAACACTGTCCACACATACAGTATAAACATGGACTACAGAAACACTGTCCACACATACAGTATAAACATGGACTACAGAAACACTGTCCACACATACAGTATAAACATGGACTACAGAAACACTGTCCCCCTACAGTATAAACATGGACTACAGAAACACTGTCCACACATACAGTATAAACATGGACTACAGAAACACTGTCCACACATACAGTATAAACATGGACTACAGAAACACTGTCCACACATACAGTATAAACATGGACTACAGAAACACTGTCCACACATACAGTATAAACATGGACTACAGAAACACTGTCCACACATATACAGTATAAACATGGACTACAGAAACACTGTCCACACATATAAACATGGACTATAAACATGGACTACAGAAACACTGTCCACACATACAGTATAAACATGGACTACAGAAACACTGTCCACACATACAGTATAAACATGGACATGGACTACAGATAAACACTGTCCACACATACAGTATAAACATGGACTACAGAAACACTGTCCACACATACAGTATAAACATGGACTACAGAAACACTGTCCACACATACAGTATAAACATGGACTACAGAAACACTGTCCACACATACAGTATAAACATGGACTACAGAAACACTGTCCACACATACAGTATAAACATGGACTACAGAAACACTGTCCACACATACAGTATAAACATGGACTACAGAAACACTGTCCACACATACAGTATAAACATGGACTACAGAAACACTGTCCCCCCTACAGTATAAACATGGACTACAGAAACACTGACCACACATACAGTATAAACATGGACTACAGAAACACTGACCACACATACAGTATAAACATGGACTACAGAAACACTGTCCCCCCTACAGTATAAACATGGACTACACTGAAACACTGTCCCCCACTGTCCACAGTATAAACATGGACTACAGAAACACTGTCCCCCCTACAGTATAAACATGGACTACAGAAACACTGTCCCCCCATACAGTATAAACATGGACTACAGAAACACTGACCACACATACAGTATAAACATGGACTACAGAAACACTGTCCACACATACAGTATAAACATGGACTACAGAAACACTGTCCCCCCAGTATAAACATGGACTACAGAAACACTGTACACATACAGTATAAACATGGACTACAGAAACACTGTCCACACATACAGTATAAACATGGACTACAGAAACACTGTCCCCACACAGGACTATAAACAGTATAAACATGGACTACAGAAACACTGTCCCCCCTACAGTATAAACATGGACTACAGAAACACTGTCCCCACAAGTATAAACATGGACTACAGAAACACTGTCCACACATACAGTATAAACATGGACTACAGAAACACTGTCCACACATACAGTATAAACATGGACTACAGAAACACTGTCCACACATACAGTATAAACATGGACTACAGAAACACTGTCCACACATACAGTATAAACATGGACTACAGAAACACTGTCCACACATACAGTATAAACATGGACTACAGAAACACTACCCACACATACAGTATAAACATGGACTACAGAAACACTGTCCACACATACAGTATAAACATGGACTACAGAAACACTACCCACACATACAGTATAAACATGGACTACAGAAACACTGTCCACACATACAGTATAAACATGGACTACAGAAACACTGTCCATAAAAACATGGACTACAGAAACACTGTCCACACATACAGTATAAACATGGACTACAGAAACACTGTCCACACATACAGTATAAACATGGACTACAGAAACACTGTCCAACATACAGTATAAACATGGACTACAGAAACACTGTCCACACATACAGTATAAACATGGACTACAGAAACACTGTCCACACATACAGTATAAACATGGACTACAGAAACACTGTCCACACAGTATAAACATGGACTACAGTATAAACATGGATAAACATGAAACACTGTCCACACATACAGTATAAACATGGACTACAGAAACACTGTCCACACATACAGTATAAACATGGACTACAGAAACACTGTCCACACATACAGTATAAACATGGACTACAGAAACACTGTCCACACATACAGTATAAACATGGACTACAGAAACACTGTCCACACATACAGTATAAACATGGACTACAGAAACACTGTCCACACATACAGTATAAACATGGACTACAGAAACACTGTCCACACATACAGTATAAACATGGACTACAGAAACACTGTCCACACATACAGTATAAACACTGTCCACACATACAGTATAAACACTAGAAACACTGTCCACACATACAGTATAAACATGGACTACAGAAACACTGTCCACACATACAGTATAAACATGGACTACAGAAACACTGTCCACACATACAGTATAAACATGGACTACAGAAACACTGTCCACACATACAGTATAAACATGGACTACAGAAACACTGTCCACACATACAGTATAAACATGGACTACAGAAACACTGTCCACACATACAGTATAAACATGGACTACAGAAACACTGTCCACACATACAGTATAAACATGGACTACAGAAACACTGTCCACACATACAGTATAAACATGGACTACAGAAACACTGTCCACACATACAGTATAAACATGGACTACAGAAACACTGTCCACACATACAGTATAAACATGGACTACAGAAACACTGTCCACACATACAGTATAAACATGGACTACAGAAACACTGTCCACACATACAGTATAAACATGGACTATAAAACATGGACATACAGTATAAACATGGACTACAGAAACACTGTCCACACATACAGTATAAACATGGACTACAGAAACACTACAGTATAAACATGGACTACAGAAACACTGTCCACACATACAGTATAAACATGGACTACAGAAACACTGTCCACACATACAGTATAAACATGGACTACAGAAACACTGTCCACACATACAGTATAAACATGGACTACAGAAACACTGTCCACACATACAGTATAAACATGGACTACAGAAACACTGTCCACACATACAGTATAAACATGGACTACAGAAACACTGTCCACACATACAGTATAAACATGGACTACAGAAACACTGTCCACACATACAGTATAAACATGGACTACAGAAACACTGTCCACACATACAGTATAAACATGGACTACAGAAACACTGTCCACACATACAGTATAAACATGGACTACAGAAACACTGTCCACACATACAGTATAAACATGGACTACAGAAACACTGTCCACACATACAGTATAAACATGGACTACAGAAACACTGTCCACACATACAGTATAAACATGGACTACAGAAACACTGTCCACACATACAGTATAAACATGTATAAACATGACTACAGAAACACTGTCCACACATACAGTATAAACATGGACTACAGAAACACTGTCCACATATACAGTATAAACATGGACTACAGAAACACTGTCCACACATACAGTATAAACATGGACTACAGAAACACTGTCCACACATACAGTATAAACATGGACTACAGAAACACTGTCCACACATACAGTATAAACATGGACTACAGAAACACTGTCCACACATACAGTATAAACATGGACTACAGAAACACTGTCCACACATACAGTATAAACATGGACTACAGAAACACTGTCCACACATACAGTATAAACATGGACTACAGAAACACTGTCCACACATACAGTATAAACATGGACTACAGAAACACTGTCCACACATACAGTATAAACATGGACTACAGAAACACTGTCCACACATACAGTATAAACATGGACTACAGAAACACTGTCCACACATACAGTATAAACATGGACTACAGAAACACTGTCCACACATACAGTATAAACATGGACTACAGAAACACTGTCCACACATACAGTATAAACATGGACTACAGAAACACTGTCCACACATACAGTATAAACATGGACTACAGAAACACTGTCCACACATACAGTATAAACATGGACTAAAGAAACACTGTCCAAACAAACAGTATAAACATGGACTAAAGAAACACTGTCCACACATACAGTATAAACATGGACTACAGAAACACTGTCCACACATACAGTATAAACATGGACTACAGAAACACTGTCCACACATACAGTATAAACATGGACTACAGAAACACTGTCCACACATACAGTATAAACATGGACTACAGAAACACTGTCCACACATACAGTATAAACATGGACTACAGAAACACTGTCCACACATACAGTATAAACATGGACTACAGAAACACTGTCCACACATACAGTATAAACATGGACTACAGAAACACTGTCCACACATACAGTATAAACATGGACTACAGAAACACTGTCCACACATACAGTATAAACATGGACTACAGAAACACTGTCCACACATACAGTATAAACATGGACTACAGAAACACTGTCCACACATACAGTATAAACATGGACTACAGAAACACTGTCCACACATACAGTATAAACATGGACTACAGAAACACTGTCCACACATACAGTATAAACATGGACTACAGAAACACTGTCCACACATACAGTATAAACATGGACTACAGAAACACTGTCCACACATACAGTATAAACATGGACTACAGAAACACTGTCCACACATACAGTATAAACATGGACTACAGAAACACTGTCCACACATACAGTATAAACATGGACTACAGAAACACTGTCCACACATACAGTATAAACATGGACTACAGATACACTGTCCACACATACAGTATAAACATGGACTACAGAAACACTGTCCACACATACAGTATAAACATGGACTACAGAAACACTGTCCACACATACAGTATAAACATGGACTACAGAAACACTGTCCACACATACAGTATAAACATGGACTACAGAAACACTGTCCACACATACAGTATAAACATGGACTACAGAAACACTGTCCACACATACAGTATAAACATGGACTACAGAAACACTGTCCACACATACAGTATAAACATGGACTACAGAAACACTGTCCACACATACAGTATAAACATGGACTACAGAAACACTGTCCACACATACAGTATAAACATGGACTACAGAAACACTGTCCACACATACAGTATAAACATGGACTACAGAAACACTGTCCACACATACAGTATAAACATGGACTACAGAAACACTGTCCACCCTACAGTATAAACATGGACTACAGAAACACTGTCCACACATACAGTATAAACATGGACTACAGAAACACTGTCCACACATACAGTATAAAAATGGACTACAGAAACACTGTCCACACATACAGTATAAACATGGACTACAGAAACACTGTCCACACATACAGTATAAACATGGACTACAGAAACACTGTCCACACATACATGGACTACAGAAACACTGTCCACACATACAGTATAAACATGGACTACAGAAACACTGTCCACACATACAGTATAAACATGGACTACAGAAACACTGTCCACACATACAGTATAAACATGGACTACAGAAACACTGTCCACACATACAGTATAAACATGGACTACAGAAACACTGTCCACACATACAGTATAAACATGGACTACAGAAACACTGTCCACACATACAGTATAAACATGGACTACAGAAACACTGTCCACACATACAGTATAAACATGGACTACAGAAACACTGTCCACACATACAGTATAAACATGGACTACAGAAACACTGTCCACACATACAGTATAAACATGGACTACAGAAACACTGTCCACACATACAGTATAAACATGGACTACAGAAACACTGTCCACACATACAGTATAAACATGGACTACAGAAACACTGTCCACACATACAGTATAAACATGGACTACAGAAACACTGTCCACACATACAGTATAAACATGGACTACAGAACACTGTCCACACATACAGTATAAACATGGACTACAGAAACACTGTCCCCCCCTACAGTATAAACATGGACTACAGAAACACTGTCCACACATACAGTATAAACATGGACTACAGAAACACTGTCCACATACAGTATAAACATGGACTACAGAAACACTGTCCACATATATAAACATGGACTACAGAAACACTGTCCACACATACAGTATAAACATGGACTACAGAAACACTGTCCACACATACAGTATAAACATGGAATACAGAAACACTGTCCACACATACAGTATAAACATGGACTACAGAAACACTGTCCACACATACAGTATAAACATGGACTACAGATACACACATGGACTACAGAAACACTGTCCACACATACAGTATAAACATGGACTACAGAAACACTGTCCACACATACAGTATAAACATGGACTACAGAAACACTGTCCACACATACATGGACTACAGAAACACTGTCCACACATACAGTATAAACATGGACTACAGAAACACTGTCCACACATACAGTATAAACATGGACTACAGAAACACTGTCCACACATACAGTATAAACATGGACTACAGAAACACTGTCCACACATACAGTATAAACATGGACTACAGAAACACTGTCCACACATACAGTATAAACATGGACTACAGAAACACTGTCCCCCCTACAGTATAAACATGGACTACAGAAACACTGTCCCCCCCCCTACAGTATAAACATGGACTACAGAAACACTGTCCACACATACAGTATAAACATGGACTACAGAAACACTGTCCACACATACAGTATAAACATGGACTACAGAAACACTGTCCACACATACAGTATAAACATGGACTACAGAAACACTGTCCACACATACAGTATAAACATGGACTACAGAAACACTGTCCACACATACAGTATAAACATGGACTACAGAAACACTGTCCACACATACAGTATAAACATGGACTACAGAAACACTGTCCACACATACAGTATAAACATGGACTACAGAAACACTGTCCACACATACAGTATAAACATGGACTACAGAAACACTGTCCACACATACAGTATAAACATGGACTACAGAAACACTGCCCACACATACAGTATAAACATGGACTACAGAAACACTGTCCACACATACAGTATAAACATGGACTACAGAAACACTGTCCACATATACAGTATAAACATGGACTACAGAAACACTGTCCACACATACAGTATAAACATGGACTACAGAAACACTGTCCACACATACAGTATAAACATGGACTACAGAAACACTGCCCCCTACAGTATAAACATGGACTACAGAAACACTGACCACACACTACAGTATAAACATGGACTACAGAAACACTGTCCCCCCCTACAGTATAAACATGGACTACAGAAACACTGTCCCCCCTACAGTATAAACATGGACTACAGAAACACTGTCCCCCCCTACAGTATAAACATGGACTACAGAAACACTGTCCCCACACATACACTGTGCCCTGGTGGAAATATCTGCACTATATAGGGAACAGGGTGTAATTAGTGCACTATATAGGGAACAGGGTGTAAGTAGTGCACTATATAGGAACAGGGTGTAATTAGTGCACTATATAGGAACAGGGTGTAATTAGTGCACTATATAGGGAACAGGGTGTAAGTAGTGCACTATATAGGGTGGAAGTAACAGGAACAGGATGCCATTTGGGATGTAGACTTGGTCGTTAGGTAATACATGTTCTCTGTCTCTCTCCCTCCCGCCAGATCTCTCCGGAGGTGCTGTGTCGAGCGGGGATCAAAGTGCACCGGACCGTCCAGCAGAGTGGCCAGTTCGTCGTCTGTTTCCCGGCGGCGTTCGTCTCCAAGGTGTGCTGCGGCTACAGCGTCTCCGAGACAGTGCACTTCGCCACCCCCCAGTGGCTGAACACGGGATACCAGGCTGCCAAGGTTGGAGCCCCCCGTCGTATCAATACTTGAAGGAAAAGCTATTAGTTGAAAGACGAGTATAGTTTAATTCAGTACATAATGTATTATAATGTTACGTGCCATGCTAACATTACTGTAGTATTTAGTATAGTGTTACTAGTCATTGGCATCGGCATGTTAAATGTTGTTTTCACAGATAAAGTTGCAAGATCAGTTTGTTTAAAGTATTGGTCTTCAGCATTAATACAGATTCAATTCTCCATAAAAAAAAAAAATCTGAATTACTTTGCTGTTACAATAAAATAGATATATATTGTTATTCAAGACAATTTTAAAATGATATAAATGTCTTTGCTAAAATTAACGAAAATCCATTTTCGTTTAGGGGTCTGACCACATAGAGTATGAACTCCTGTACCTGTCCTGTACCTCTCCATGCTCCTGTACATCTTGGGGTGGCCAGTTTGACTGAGTTCCAGTCCTGAAAGCTCCTCACGAAGGGGTGGTAAAACCAGGCTCTAAAGTCTGACTTAACCAGCTTAGTTTAGTCAGTCAGTCAGTCTGTCTGTCAGTCAGTTCAGATAGAGTGGACAAACTGAGGGTAGAAAGTGCCTCTGTGTACCCAGTGTTCCGCTGGTCAATTCACTATCAAAGATTCTGTTATCCACATGGATTCCCTACACATCTACTGCATGAAAGGAGGGATTTGCGAGGGTTCACCAAACTGAGCACCTCCATTAATCTGAACTGGGATGTGTTGTGAAAAGACCCTGTCATATCAAATGTTCAAATATCTCTTACCTCTCCTTCCCAGGAGCTGAAATGTCGACGCATAGAGAGGTCCTTCTCCATGGAGAAGTTGCTGTACCAGATCGCAATGTCAGAATCCAAACGGGAGAATGGTGTCATTCTGAGTACCATGACCTCACTTCTCAAAGACCTCAGGTGGGTTTAACTATTTAACCAATAGCAGTATTATCATTCCAGATCACAGTATCAATAGCAGTATTATCATTCCAGATCACAGTATCAATAGCAGTATTATCATTCCAGATCACAGTATCAATAGCAGTATTATCATTCCAGATCACAGTATCAATAGCAGTATTATCATTCCAGATCACAGTATCAATAGCAGTATTATCATTCCAGATCACAGTATCAATAGCAGTATTATCATTCCAGATCACAGTATCAATAGCAGTATTATCATTCCAGATCACAGTATCAATAGTATTATCATTCCAGATCACAGTATCAATAGCAGTATTATCATTCCAGATCACAGTATCAATAGCAGTATTATCATTCCAGATCACAGTATCAGATATTATCATTCCAGATCACAGTATCAATAGCAGTATCACAGCATCAATAGCAGTATTATCATTCCAGATCACAGTATCAATAGCAGTATTATCATTCCAGATCACAGTATCAATAGCAGTATTATCATTGTAGATCACAGTATCAATAGCAGTATTATCATTGTTCACAGATCACAGTATCAATAGCAGTATTATCATTGTAGATCACAGTATCAATAGCAGTATTATCATTGTAGATCACAGTATCAATAGCAGTATTATCATTGTAGATCACAGTATCAATAGCAGTATTATCCTTGTAGATCAGTATTAATATCATTTATCATTGAGATCACAGTATTAATATCAGTATTATCATTCCAGATCACAGTAGATCATTGTAGATCAGTATTAATATCAGTATTATCATTGTAGATCACAGTATTAATATCAGTATTATCATTGTAGATCACAGTATCAATAGCAGTATTATCATTGTAGATCACAGTATTAATAGCAGTATTATCCTTGTAGATCACAGTATTAATATCAGTATTATCATTGTAGATCACAGTATTAATATCAGTATTATCCTTGTAGATCACAGTATTAATATCACAGTATTAATATCATATTATCATTGTAGATCACAGTATTAATATCAGTATTATCATTGTAGATCACAGTATCATCATACATGGAATGTAATTCTACTCTTAAAAGGGCAATCTGGGATTTAAAAAATGACAAAACAGTCACCCCTCCAGTCACCTGTTGAATAAACAGCAGTCACCCCTCCACCTGAATAAACAGCAGTCACCCCTCCACCTGTTGAATAAACAGCAGTCACCCCTCCACCTGTTGAATAAACAGCAGTCACCCCTCCACCTGTTGAATAAACAGCAGTCACCCCTCCACCTGTTGAATAAACAGCAGTCACCCCTCCACCTGTTGAATAAACAGCAGTCACCCCTCCACCTGTTGAATAAACAGAAGTCACCCCTCCACCTGTTGAATAAACAGCAGTCACCCCACCACCTGTTGAATAAACAACAGTCACCCCTCCACCTGTTGAATAAACAGCAGTCACCCCACCACCTGTTGAATAAACAGCAGTCACCCCTCCACCTGTTGAATAAACAGCAGTCACCCCTCCACCTGTTGAATAAACAGCAGTCACCCCTCCACCTGTTGAATAAACAGCAGTCACCCCTCCACCTGTTGAATAAACAACAGTCACCCCTCCACCTGTTGAATAAACAGCAGTCACCCCACCACCTGTTGAATAAACAGCAGTCACCCCTCCACCTGTTGAATAAACAGCAGTCACCCCTCCACCTGTTGAATAAACAGCAGTCACCCCTCCACCTGTTGAATAAACAGCAGTCACCCCTCCACCTGTTGAATAAACAGCAGTCACCCCTCCACCTGTTGAATAAACAGCAGTCACCCCTCCACCTGTTGAATAAACAGCAGTCACCCCTCCACCTGTTGAATAAACAGCAGTCACCCCTCCACCTGTTGAATAAACAGCAGTCACCCCTCCACCTGTTGAATAAACAGCAGTCACCCCTCCACCTGTTGAATAAACAGCAGTCACCCCACCACCTGTTGAATAAACAGCAGTCACCCTACCACCTGTTGAATAAACAGCAGTCACCCCTCCACCTGTTGAATAAACAGCAGTCACCCCTCCACCTGTTGAATAAACAACAGTCACCCCTCCACCTGTTGAATAAACAACAGTCACCCCTCCACCTGTTGAATAAACAACAGTCACCACCTGTTGAATAAACAGCAGTCACCCCTCCACCTGTTGAATAATCAACAGTCACCCCTCCACCTGTTGAATAAACAACAGTCACCCCTCCACCTGTTGAATAAACATCAGTCACCCATCCACCTGTTGAATAAACAGCAGTCACCACCTGTTGAATAAACATCAGTCACCCATCCACCTGTTGAATAAACAGCAGTCACCACCTGTTGAATAAACAGCAGTCACCCCTCCACCTGTTGAATAAACAGCAGTCACCCCTCCACCTGTTGAATAAACAGCAGTCACCCCTCCACCTGTTGAATAAACAGCAGTCACCCCTCCACCTGTTGAATAAACAGCAGTCACCCCACCACCTGTTGAATAAACAGCAGTCACCCCTCCACCTGTTGAATAAACAGCAGTCACCCCTCCACCTGTTGAATAAACAGCAGTCACCCCTCCACCTGTTGAATAAACAGCAGTCACCCCTCCACCTGTTGAATAAACAGCAGTCACCCCTCCACCTGTTGAATAAACAGCAGTCACCCCTCCACCTGTTGAATAAACAGCAGTCACCCCTCCACCTGTTGAATAAACAGCAGTCACCCCTCCACCTGTTGAATAAACAACAGTCACCCCACCACCTGTTGAATAAACAGCAGTCACCCCACCACCTGTTGAATAAACAGCAGTCACCCCACCACCTGTTGAATAAACAGCAGTCACCCCTCCACCTGTTGAATAAACAGCAGTCACCCCTCCACCTGTTGAATAAACAGCAGTCACCCCACCACCTGTTGAATAAACAGCAGTCACCCCTCCACCTGTTGAATAAACAGCAGTCACCCCTCCACCTGTTGAATAAACAGCAGTCACCCCTCCACCTGTTGAATAAACAGCAGTCACCCCTCCACCTGTTGAATAAACAGCAGTCACCCCTCCACCTGTTGAATAAACAGCAGTCACCCCTCCACCTGTTGAATAAACAGCAGTCACCCCTCCACCTGTTGAATAAACAGCAGTCACCCCTCCACCTGTTGACTAAACAGCAGTCACCCCTCCACCTGTTGAATAAACAGCAGTCACCCCTCCACCTGTTGAATAAACAGCAGTCACCCCTCCACCTGTTGAATAAACAGCAGTCACCACCTGTTGAATAAACAGCAGTCACCCCTCCACCTGTTGAATAAACAACAGTCACCCCTCCACCTGTTGAATAAACAGCAGTCACCCCTCCACCTGTTGAATAAACAACAGTCACCCCTCCACCTGTTGAATAAACAGCAGTCACCCCTCCACCTGTTGAATAAACAGCAGTCACCCATCCACCTGTTGAATAAACAGCAGTCACCACCTGTTGAATAAACAGCAGTCACCCCTCCACCTGTTGAATAAACAACAGTCACCCCTCCACCTGTTGAATAAACAGCAGTCACCCCTCCACCTGTTGAATAAACAGCAGTCACCCCACCACCTGTTGAATAAACAGCAGTCACCCCTCCACCTGTTGAATAAACAGCAGTCACCCCTCCACCTGTTGAATAAACAGCAGTCACCCCACCACCTGTTGAATAAACAGCAGTCACCCCACCACCTGTTGAATAAACAGCAGTCACCCCTCCACCTGTTGAATAAACAGCAGTCACCCCTCCACCTGTTGAATAAACAGCAGTCACCCCTCCACCTGTTGAATAAACAGCAGTCACCCCACCACCTGTTGAATAAACAGCAGTCACCCCTCCACCTGTTGAATAAACAGCAGTCACCCCTCCACCTGTTGAATAAACAGCAGTCACCCCTCCACCTGTTGAATAAACAGCAGTCACCCCTCTACCTGTTGAATAAACAGCAGTCACCCCTCCACCTGTTGAATAAACAGCAGTCACCCCTCCACCTGTTGAATAAACAGCAGTCACCCCTCCACCTGTTGAATAAACAGCAGTCACCCCTCCACCTGTTGAATAAACAGCAGTCACCCCTCCACCTGTTGAATAAACAGCTGTCACCCCTCCACCTGTTGAATAAACAGCTGTCACCCCTCCACCTGTTGAATAAACAGCAGTCACCCCTCCACCTGTTGAATAAACAGCAGTCACCCCTCCACCTGTTGAATAAACAGCAGTCACCCCTCCACCTGTTGAATAAACAGCAGTCACCCCTCCACCTGTTGAATAAACAGCAGTCACCCCACCACCTGTTGAATAAACAGCAGTCACCCCTCCACCTGTTGAATAAACAGCAGTCACCCCTCCACCTGTTGAATAAACAGCAGTCACCCCTCCACCTGTTGAATAAACAGCAGTCACCCCTCCACCTGTTGAATAAACAGCAGTCACCCCTCCACCTGCTGAATAAACAGCAGTCACCCCTCCACCTGTTGAATAAAAAGCAGTCACCCCTCCACCTGTTGAATAAACAGCAGTCACCCCTCCACCTGTTGAATAAACAGCAGTCACCCCTCCACCTGTTGAATAAACAGCAGTCACCCCTCCACCTGTTGAATAAACAGCAGTCACCCCTCCACCTGTTGAATAAACAGCAGTCACCCCTCCACCTGTTGAATAAACAGCAGTCACCCCTCCACCTGTTGAATAAACAGCAGTCACCCCTCCACCTGTTGAATAAACAGCAGTCACCCCTCCACCTGTTGAATAAACAGCAGTCACCCCTCCACCTGTTGAATAAACAGCAGTCACCCCTCCACCTGTTGAATAAACAGCAGTCACCCCTCCACCTGTTGAATAAACAGCAGTCACCCCTCCACCTGTTGAATAAACAGCAGTCACCCCACCACCTGTTGAATAAACAGCAGTCACCCCTCCACCTGTTGAATAAACAGCAGTCACCCCTCCACCTGTTGAATAAACAGCAGTCACCCCTCCACCTGTTGAATAAACAGCAGTCACCCTCCACCTGTTGAATAAACAGCAGTCACCCCTCCACCTGTTGAATAAACAGCAGTCACCCCTCCACCTGCTGAATAAACAGCAGTCACCCCTCCACCTGTTGAATAAACAGCAGTCACCCCTCCACCTGTTGAATAAACAGCAGTCACCCCTCCACCTGTTGAATAAACAGCAGTCACCCTACCACCTGTTGAATAAACAGCAGTCACCCTACCACCTGTTGAATAAACAGCAGTCACCCCTCCACCCCTTAAATTGACCCTTTCCACAACTTAAAAAAAGAGTAAACAGTAGCCATTGGTTACAGACGATACACCAGTCTGCTCTACCTGTTCCAGGGATACAGAGTTGAGACAACGCAGGGATCTGTTTGACGCCGGGCTGCGGTCTGTTGCCCGCTACTGTAGCCATGACAACCAGGCCTCGTCAGAGAGCAGGAGGATCCAGCGCCAGTGGCTGAGGCTCGACCCCTCAGACCGACGCTGCCAAGTGTGCCAACACCTCTGCTACCTCTCCATGGTGAGTCTTTACTGGGCAGGGAAGGTTGGGCACAAACATAGGCAGGGATTCAATCAAAGGCATGTTGTCGACAAGAGCACTGTACGGCCAACAAGGCACCTTCTAAAGGCCATTTCCCTGATGTCCGTGGAGATGGCATCAATGGTTAAGTCTGCAGATGGCATCAATGGTTAAGTCTGCAGATGGCATCAATGGTTAAGTCTGCAGATGGCATCAATGGTTAAGTCTGCAGATGGCATCAATGGTTAAGTCTGCAGATGGCATCAATGGTTGTAAAAAGACCGGTCTTACTTTATTGTCCCTGAAGGGAAAATGTGTTTATTCTGTCTTAAGTCTGCAGATGGTTCAGGAGGGAAAATGTGTTTATTCTGTGTCTTGATGGCATGTCACTGCAGATGGTTCAGGAGGGAAAATGTGTTTATTCTGTGTCAGATGGCATGTTCCTCATGTCACTGCAGATGGTTCAGGAGGGAAAATGTGTTTATTCTGTCCTGATGGCATGCTCATGTCACTGCAGATGGTTCAGGAGGGAAAATGTGTGTCACTGCAGATTGTATTCTGTGTCCTGATGGCATGCTCCCATGTCACTGCAGATGGTTCAGGAGGGAAAATGTGTTTATTCTGTGTCCTGATGGCATGCTCCTCATGTCACTGCAGATGGTTCAGGAGGGAAAATGTGTTTATTCTGTGTCCTGATGGCATGCTCCTCATGTCACTGCAGATGGTTCAGGAGGGAAAATGTGTTTATTCTGTGTCCTGATGGCATGCTCCTCATGTCACTGCAGATGGTTCAGATGGTTCAGAGGGAAAATGTGTTTATTCTGTCCTGATGGCATGCTCCTCATGTCACTGCAGATGGTTCAGGAGGGAAAATGTGTTTATTCTGTCCTGATGGCATGCTCCTCATGTCACTGCAGATGGTTCAGGAGGGAAAATGTGTTTATTCTGTGGCATGCTGTCACTGCAGATGGTTCATGCTCCTCATGTCACTGCAGATGGTTCAGGAGGGAAAATGTGTTTATTCTGTGTCCTGATGGCATGCTCCTCATGTCACTGCAGATGGTTCAGGAGGGAAAATGTGTTTATTCTTCATCCTGATGGCATGCTCCTCATGTCACTGCAGATGGTTCAGTAGGGAAAATGTGTTTATTCTTCATCATGCTGTCATGGATGGTTCATGCTTCATCCTCATGTCACTGCAGATGGTTCAGGAGGGAAAATGTGTTTATTCTGTGTCCTGATGGCATGCTCCTCATGTCACTGCAGATGGTTCAGGAGGGAAAATGTGTTTATTCTTTCCTGATGGCATGCTCCTCATGTCACTGCAGATGGTTCAGGAGGGAAAATGTGTTTATTCTGTCCTGATGGCATGCTCCTCATGTCACTGCAGGTGGTTCAGGAGAGTGAGAACGTGGTGTTCTGTCTGGAGTGTGTCCTGCTGTACGTACAGAAACACAAGTCCTGCCGAGGCCTCAAAATGATGTACCGTTACGACGAGGTACTACAGTACACTACACACTACTACAGTAAACTACACTACTACAGTACACTACAGTACAGTACACACTACTACAGTAAACTACACTACTACAGTAAACTACACTACACTACACTACACACTATTACAGTACACTACACTACTACAGTACACTACACTACACACTACTACAGTAAACTACACTACTACAGTACACTACAGTACAGTACACACTACTACAGTAAACTATACTACTACAGTACACTACACTACACACTACTACAGTACCCTACACACTACTACAGGACCCTAGGCACTACTACAGTAAACTACACACTACTACAGTACACTACACTACACACTACTACAGTAAACTACACTACACACTCCTACAGTAAACTACACACTCCTACAGTACACACTACTACAGTAAACTACACTACTACAGTACACTACTACAGTACCCTACACACTACTACAGTAAACTACATTACACACTACTATAGTAAACTACACTACTACAGTAAACTACACTACTACAGTACACTACACACTACTACAGTAAACTACACTACTACTACAGTAAACTACACTACACACTACTACAGTAAACTACACTACTACTACAGTAAACTACACTACTACAGTACACTACAGTACAGTACACACTACTACAGTAAACTACACTACTACAGTACACTACACTACACACTACTAAAGTACCCTACACTACTACAGGACCCTAGGCACTACTACAGTAAACTACACACTACTACAGTAAACTACACTACACACTCCTACAGTAAACTACACACTCCTACAGTACACACTACTACAGTAAACTACACTACTACAGTACACTACTACAGTACCCTACACTCTACTACAGTAAACTACACACTACTACAGTAAACTACACTACTACAGTACACTACACACTACTACAGTAAACTACACTACTACTACAGTAAACTACACTACACACTACTACAGTAAACTACACTACACACTACTATAGTAAACTACACTCTACGATAGTAAACTACACACTACTACAGTAAACTACACACGACTACAGTACACTACTACAGTACACTACTACCAGGAGAGTGAAAATTCTCAGAACATGAAAGCAGTTCAGTTCAACACCATCACCATTCATAGTCCAGACCCCCATTATTAGGCAGTAGGAGGTCGTCAATTACTACACCCACTCTTCAATGTCAACCCACATTCTTCTTCTCCTGATTCCAATTCCTCTTCCTCTCAGGACCAAATCAACCATCTGGTGAGCAGGGTGTGTGGGAGAGTGCTGGAGAAGAGTGGCGCTGAGAAGAGGAGAGGGACGAGAGGACTTCAGGGCCCCGGTGAGGCGTCCACCCTGGCCAAACGCAGCGCCCGAAACAGAACCTCCATCACTGTGTCCCTCACCCGCCTCCCCTCCTCCACCCTGCCCAAGACCGCCCTCAGCTCTAAATAACTCACATCATGGGCCGCGTTCCATTACTTCACATCCTTCCTTCCTGGGTTCTTTGAGGTAAACACAGATTTACAAGTGGTTAGGTTACTACCACCCAATTACGGTCACCGATCCAACCGATTCACACCTGTGATTACTTCAAAGGAAGGAAGGAAGGACTTGTGAAGTGTTCCAACAGGACCAGTGCTTCACTACGGTACATTTCTCTCTGCTCAGTGTAGAGAATGTGCTCCTTAAACCACGGCTTTTGCACTAGAGTAAAAAAAAAACATGTTTTTAAGAGGCATTAATGGCTGGATTCAGTTCCGTAAAAATGTTAGCGTGGATCTTCATCGATATGGATTGAAACCCAGCCCTTCGTCAATACTGTATATTGTATCTAGATATCACAATATCCTCCTAGCTACACCTACTGTTATTACCTACAGACTTCACTTCCTGGTGCTACATCTTGGTGCTCGATTTATACTGTCTTTGGTGTAGTAGTAGTAATAATAATGATCATTTCTCTTTTGCTCAAAGCCATTGGACTGCATCCTGAACTGTGAACATGTTTTTAGAACTTGTTACCAATAAGTTGATTCTACACAGTTTTGCGTTTAGACTCCAACCAGTAATAAGGCTCTTCAGGGGTTTGTAATACATGAATTACGATACAAAGATTGTTCCAGCGGAGCGCAAAAAGTGGGTTGTGTTTATTAGTGCTAAACGTTGCAAAACTTTTTGCAAACAGAAAAAAAAACAAGCGTTCCTTATTGGACATGTTCAGGTAGTCCCTCCCCGTTTTGGCCCTCTTGCTTCCGTTTGGTTCCTAGTGAATACGACCCTGGCCTCAGTATTAAACAGGGCCCCTTCTCAGATCATTGATGTTATAATTATTTAGAGAATTGGCCAAGAGTGGAACGGTAACCATGGGCTTCACACCGCTCATCTGACCATTTTGGTGTGAAACACTGTGCCTAAAAAAAAAAAAAAAATGCATACTAATAATTTTCAATCACTTCTGGTGCCGATAGTTTTTGTTTTGTGACCAAGTTATCCACTCTAGACCCTTACAGGCTCTTGACCTGCAACTCTTGGGTCTGCGGGACTGCGTTCCAAATGGCAGCCTATCCCCTATTTAGAGCACTAATTTTGACCCGAGCCCCAAGGGCACTATATAGGGAATAGGGTGCCATTTGGGAGAGTCACAGTCCAGGTGTTTTATCAAAGAACAAAAACTGAAAACCACAACAGCATTGTACATATAAAACATTGTCAATGTCTAAAGATACATGTACCTGAGCCTTTTAAGGAATGGAATGCAGTGTTTTGGAGTAGGGGGATTTATGAAGAAAAGCCTTACCACCCCCCTCTCCACCACCAGTTACTTCTGTGGCCCCGTACAAACAAGGGTTGTGATACAAAACAAATCTAGAATTACACAAGTGTTGTGGAGACGGTGAAATGGTTGTGTAAACATTTTTTGTGCAGACAAAAAATATATATATTGTATCACAACCCTTGTGTCAACTGTGTTGGATTGGGGGCCAGGGTTGCCCTGGTAACAAGTATGGAGAAGTGCTGCATAGTTTGAATCCCTCGTTTTTACCTAAACTTTTTTTAATGAAAAGGGAAAATAAGTAGAATAATAATAAAAATGCTAAAATCTACTATGTACAGAAGGAGTAACTCCTGTTGTTGCACTCCAGCCTCACGACAAGAGTCCTTTCAAATCAGCTTGTTGAGACCCCTTACAAAACTAGCCATTTTCGAAGTTCACATATATACAGAGTTGGATGTTTTTTAAAAGCTTCATGTTTTGGTTGTTTTTTTACAACAGGCTCATTACAGCCGACCGTCTCATTTCTCTGATTCTGTTTTCCTTCCATGCTGATTCAAGTTGGACAATGACCGTTTTATTTTCTATTTTATTTGTTAGTACCCATTAAGGTTGAATAAAAAGGTTTGACAGTGTCTATCCAAATGTGTTCTTCTCAGTGCCGTGTGTCTGTACCCTCCAAGCATCCTGCCCAAACATCTCTGTGTTTAAGAACCACCAAGCTATTCTAGTTATTGACTTCAAAGCTTTGGTTTAAACTTCCAGTGTAATGTCTGAAGAATGCAGTCCCTTTAACATTTTAAACATTTACATTACATTACATTTAGCAGACGCTCTTATCCAGAGCGACTTACAAATTGGTACATTCACCTTATGACATCCAGTGGAACAGCCACTTTACAATAGTGCATCTAAATCTTTTAAGGGGGGGTGAGAAGGATTACTTTATCCTATCCTAGGTATTCCTTGGATAGTATTCCTATCAATCATCTATATCCTATCCTAGCTACACCTACTGTTATTACCTACAGACTTCACTTCCCTGGTGCTACATCTTGGTGCTCGATTTATACTGTCTTTGGTGTAGTAGTAGTAATAATAATGATCATTTCTCTTTTGCTCAAAGCCATTGGACTGCATCCTGAACTGTGAACATGTTTTTAGAACTTGTTACCAATAAGTTGATTCTACACAGTTTTGCGTTTAGACTCCAACCAGTAATAAGGCTCTTCAGGGGTTTGTAATACATGAATTACGATACAAAGATTGTTCCAAAACAACTTTATTATTATTTACTTAGATATAATTGGATACAAGGAAGGAAGCTACATTTCATTTATAAAAAAACAGAAAAGAAAAAAGTTTTTTGGGGAAAAATGCAAAACGGACCCCCAGATCAGCGTCTAGGAGCTACCCTATACCCCTAGAGCCGTTCTCACCCAGGGGGCAGCTCTGTGACGGCTCCTAAGAGGCCTGCGAGTCTCTGTCGTCAGAGTTCTTGAACATCTCTGCCTCGGGCAACAACACCAGGGCTGTGTCAGCCTGCACTTCCTCCTCGTCTGGCAGTACCAGGGGCTGGTCTCCGTCTCCACTGGCCTCGCTGCCCTCCCCTCCTGGCACTCCCCCAGGCTGGTGTCCTGGCTGGCTGAGCCTGGCTCCGTGGAGGAGAAGGAAGACTGCTTGTTCCTCAGTTCCGCCTGGGTGGGCACCCGCAGGGAGATATCAGAGGACAACGACTCAGGGTCTGGACCTGGGGGACAGGAGGGAGGGAGAGGGGATCAGTCCAACATTTGGGACTCAACCACATGCTCCATCATGTGATTCTAGTGTGCTGCAGTGTATAATCTCTGTTTTGTTTGAACTCGTGACAACACAACTCTGTTATCACCAGGGTGACGCGCATGATACCATGCGTTCATAAGAAAGTGGCTCGCTATCAACGCACTTAATAACATGACTAAATGGACACAAGCGAATACGGTCTCTGTACCATTGGTGGCTACGTGATTAGCATTACCGTCATAGCATTACTGTCTCTGTACCGTTTGTGGCTACGCGATAGCATTAGCCATACTGTCTCTGTACCATTGGTGGCTACGTGATAGCATTAGCCATACTGTCTCTGTACCATACGTGATAGCATTAGCCATACTGTCTCTGTACCGTTGGTGGCTACGTGATAGCATTAGCCATACTGTCTCTGTACCATTGGTGGCTACGTGATAGCATTAGCCATACTGTCTCTGTACCGTTGGTGGCTACGTGATAGCATTAGCCATACTGTCTCTGTACCGTTGGTGGCTACGTGATAGCATTAGCCATACTGTCTCTGTACCGTTGGTGGCTACGTGATAGCATTAGCCATACTGTCTCTGTACTGTCTCTGTTAGCCATACTGGTGGCTACGTGATAGCATTAGCCATACTGTCTCTGTACCATTGGTGGCTACGTGATAGCATTAGCCATACTGTCTCTGTACCGTTGGTGGCTACATGATAGCATTAGCCATACTGTCTCTGTACCGTTGGTGGCTGGCATGGTCTCTGTACCGTTGGTGGCTACATGATAGCATTAGCCATACTGTCTCTGTACCATTGGTGGCTACATGATAGCATTTGCCATACTGTCTCTGTACCGTTGGTGGCTACATGATAGCATTAGCCATACTGTCTCTGTACCGTTGGTGGCTACATGATAGCATTTGCCATACTGTCTCTGTACCGTTGGTGGCTACGTGATAGCATTAGCCATACTGTCTCTGTACCGACTACATGATAGCATTTGCCATACTGTCTCTGTACCGTTGGTGGCTACGTGATAGCATTAGCCATACTGTCTCTGTACCATTGGTGGCTACATGATAGCATTTGCCATACTGTCTCTGTACCGTTGGTGGCTACGTGATAGCATTAGCCATACTGTCTCTGTACCATTGGTGGCTACATGATAGCATTTGCCATACTGTCTCTGTACCGTTGGTGGCTACATGATAGCATTAGCCATACTGTCTCTGTACCGTTGGTGGCTACATGATAGCATTTGCCATACAATGATAGCATTTGCCATACTGTCTCTGTACCGTTGGTGGCTACGTATCAACAAATGATAGCATTAGCCATACTGTCTCTGTACCATTGGTGGCTACATGAAATTTGCCATACTGTCTCTGTACCGTTGGTGGCTACATGAAGCATTAGCCAACTGTCTCTGTACCGTTGGTGGCCTTCTTTGCAAGCCTGTTTCTGGCTACGTGAGACCATACTGCTCTGATGGTACCATGATAGCATTTGCCTCCTCTGGACATGATAGCATTTGCCATACTGTCTATCTCCTTAGTACTGTCTCTGTACCGTTGGTGGCTACATGATAGCATTTGCCATACTGTCTCTGTACCGTTGGTGGCTAGTGATAGCACCTCTCTGTACCGACATGATAGCATTAGCATACTGTCTCTGTACCATTGTGGCTATCTTTGCCATACTGTCTCTGTACCGTTGGTGGCTACATGATAGCATTAGCCATACTCCCTGTACCGTTGGTGGCTCCTCCATACTGTTCTGGGGTGGCTACGTGATCGCATTAGCCATACTGTCTCTGTAAGGCCATACTGTCTCTGTACCGTTGGTGGCTACATGATTTAGCCATACTGTCTCTGTACCGTTGGTGGCTACTGATAGCATTTGCCATAACTCTGTACCGTTGGTGGCTGTGATAGCATTAGCCATACTGTCTCTGAGGTGGCAGGCTTTGCCATACTGTCTTCTCCTACATGATAGCATTTGCCATACTGTCTCTGAGGCTAAAGCATTAGCCATACTGTCTCTGTACCGTTGGTGGCTACATGATAGCATTTGCCATACTGTCTCTGTACCGTTGGTGGCTACGTGATAGCATTAGGCCTCATACTGTCTCTGTATTGGTGGGTCCATTAGCCATACTGTCTCTGAACCGTTGGTGGCTACGTGACGTTCATACTGTCTCTGTACCGTGGAAGACGTGATAGCATTAGCCATACTGTCTCTGTACCGTTGGTGGCTACGTGACCATACTGTCTCTGTACCGCTACGTGATACATTAGCCATACTGTCTCTGTACCGTTGGTGGCTACGTGCAGCATTAGCCATACTGTCTCTGTACCATTGGTGGCTATGATAGCATTAGCCATACTGTCTCTGTACCGTTGGTGGCTACATGATAGCATTAGCCATACTGTCTCTGTACCGTTGGTGGCTACGTGATAGCCCATACTGTCTCTGTACCGTTGGTGGCTATGATAGCCCATACCGTCTCTGTACCGTTGGTGGCTACGTGATAGCATTAGCCATACTGTCTCTGTACCATTGGTGGCTACATGATAGCATTAGCCATACTGTCTCTGTACCGTTGGTGGCTACGTGATAGCATTAGCCATACTGGTACCGTTGGTGGCTACATGAATACTGTCTCTGTACCGTTGGTGGCTACGTGATAGCATTAGCCATACTGTCTCTGTACCGTTGGTGGCTACATGATAGCATTAGCCATACTGTCTCTGTACCGTTGGTGGCTACGTGATAGCATTAGCCATACTGTCTCTGTACCGTTGGTGGCTACATGATAGTTAGCCATACTGTCTCTGTACCGTTGGTGGCTGTGAAGCATTAGCCATACTGTCTCTCACTGTTGGTGGCTACATGATAGCATTAGCCATACTGTCTCTGTACCGTGGTGGCTACGTGAGCATTAGCCATACTGTCTCTGTACCGTCGTTGGTGGCTACATGATAGCATTAGCCATACTGTCTCTGTACCATTGGTGGCTACGTGATAGCATTAGCCATACTGTCTCTGTACCATTGGTGGCTACATGATATCAACAAATGGTCACCCAAATGCACCCGATTCCCTACATAAATTAGTACAAATAAGTAGCAAACCTTCTGCAAGCCTGTTTCTGTAGTGAGACAGCTTGATGTACCAGTACACCTCCTGGACAGGACACTAGTCTATCTCCCGTTTCCGTGGCGTGAAGCTACTCCCAATCCTCCAATTTCAGGAGGACACTAACCACAAGGCCACCGAGTTGGTTATTCCCTACATAGTGCACTGTGTTGATAACTACCTGAGGTGAGTGAGGAGGTCAGGCTGTCGTCTTCTCCTCCAGAGTTGAGAAAGACGTCGAGGGCCTCGTGGTCCGACACGTCCATCAGGTCCATCTGTTCCAGAACGTCAACGTTCACCTCCATGGAAGACATGCTACCTATTGGCCCTGTGGAGCGACACACACAACCAGCGTCACTTCACACTGCAGCTGCACCAACTACTGTTCCGCGCAGTCCCATCCTGCCTCCATTTCTCACAAGGAACCTCGGAACTTATCCTCCACTGTGGTTGAAAGGGAGGCGAGGAGATGGGGTGGAGGAATCACAGAATGACCAATTCAGAACCTCAGACTGACAAACAGTACAACACTGAAGATACACACACATCACTGTTACAGACAGTACAACACTGAAGATACACACACATCACTGTTACAGACAGTACAACACTGAAGATACACACACATCACTGTTACAGACAGTACAACACTGAAGATACACACACATCACTGTTACAGACAGTACAACAGCACAACACTGAAGATACACACACATCACTGTTACAGACAGTACAACAGCACAACACTGAAGATACACACACATCACTGTTACAGACAGTACAACAGTACAACACTGAAGATACACACACATCACTGTTACAGACAGTACAACACTGAAGATACACACACATCACTGTTACAGACAGTACAACAGCACAACACTGAAGATACACACACACATCACTGTTACAGACAGTACAACAGTACAACACTGAAGATACACACACGTCACTGTTACAGACAGTACAACACTGAAGATACACACACATCACTGTTACAGACTGACAAACAGTACAACACTGAAGATACACACACATCACTGTTACAGACAGTACAACAGTACAACACTGAAGATACACACACATCACTGTTACAGACAGTACGACAGCACAACACTGAAGATACACACACATCACTGTTACAGACAGTACAACAGTACAACACTGAAGATACACACACATCACTGTTACAGACAGTACAACACTGAAGATACACACACATCACTGTTACAGACAGTACAACAGCACAACACTGAAGATACACACACATCACTGTTACAGACAGTACAACAGCACAACACTGAAGATACACACACATCACTGTTACAGACAGTACAACACTGAAGATACACACACATCACTGTTACAGACTGACAAACAGCACAACACTGAAGATACACACACACACATCACTGTTACAGACTGACAAACAGCACAACACTGAAGATACACACACATCACTGTTACAGACAGTACAACAGCACAACACTGAAGATACACACACATCACTGTTACAGACAGTACAACAGCACAACACTGAAAATACACACACATCACTGTTACAGACTGACAGACAGTACAACACTGAAGATACACACATCACTGTTACAGACAGTACAACAGCACAACACTGAAGATACACACACATCACTGTTACAGACAGTACAACAGCACAACACTGAAGATACACACACATCACTGTTACAGACTGACAAACAGCACAACACTGAAGATACACACACACACACACGTCACTGTTACAGACAACACAGCTCTGACATGAGACACACAGACAGACAGCACTATCATACCTCAAGTATGATGAAAGCAGGAAGGGGAAGCACAATAAAAGACGTAGGAAACAGTCCATTAACCGGCGTAGCATCACTGGTTATTGTAAAGCTCAATGTCCCAGACAGAGCAGAACAAGGGTCATATAATCTACACCAAAACAGCAGTTTACACCAGACCAAAGTCAATACAGAAAATATCATCTTAAAACACAAGTCAACCTTTTTAAAAGTGCCCTTTTTTGACCTTCTGCAACGTTTATTATTTTTATTTTACCTTTATTTAACTCGGCAAGTCAGTTAAGAACAAATTCTTATTTTCAATGACGGCCTCATAACAGTGGGTTAACTGCCTTGTTCAGGGGCAGAACGACAGATTTTGACCTTGTCAGCTCGGGGATTCGATCTAGCAACCTTTCGGTTACTAGTCCAACGCTCTAACCACTAGGTTACCCTGCCGCCCCCTGCCGTATCAACAGAGGTAGTGTTCCAAATGGACCCCTATTTCCTAGGGCTCGTAGTGCACTACTTCCCAGGGCCCGTAGTGCTATGGTCCAAGGGGAGCCACACAGTGTGTGTTCTGGGTTCCAGCTCACCTCTTCTGTCAGTGATCTGCAGGTAGCCAGTAGAGAGGTACTGATCCATGTCCTGTTGGAAAGCTTCTTCAAAGTACTTCTGCCTCTCCTTCAGCTTCCCCTGCTGGGCGTGCTCCATGTCCAGCACCTTCTGGGCGTGCTCAGAGTCCAGCTCGGCTGGGGGGAAACAGGAAGTAGAGGACACGTAAACATAGAGGTGGATAGAGGGTTGACTTGCTCTCACGGAAGCAGCCATTGAAAAGATAGTAGATGAGCTCTAGTACATTTCTATGGAGGTCAGTAATACCCTCTGGATAGACATAAGGACAAGCCACAGTCAAATGATGACGCCTCAGTCTTCCATTATTTAATGGAAACATGTTTCACAAATCTGCACTGTATAGGTCACTGTGTAAGTCACTGTATAAGTCACTATATAGTTACTGTATAGGTTACTGTATAAGTCACTGTGTAGGTCACTGTGTAAGTCACTGTATAACTCACTATATAGTTACTGTATAGGTTACTGTATAAGTCACTGTGTAGGTCACTGTATAACTCACTATATAGTTACTGTATAGGTTACTGTATAAGTCACTGTGTAGGTCACTGTATAGTTACTGTATAAATCACTGTGTAGGTCACTGTGTAGGTCACTGTATAAGTCACTATATAGTTACTGTATAGGTTACTGTACAAGTCACTGTGTAGGTCACTGTATAGTTACTGTATAAGTCACTGTGTAGGTCACTATATAGTTATGTATAGGTTACTGTATAAGTCACTGTGTAGGTCACTGTGTAAGTCACTATATAGTTACTGTATAGGTTACTGTATAAGTCACTGTATAAGTCACTATAGTTACTGTATAAGTCACTGTGTAAGTCACTATATAGTTACTGTATAGGTTACAGTATAAGTCACTGTGTAGGTCACTCTGTAAGTCACTATATAGTTACTGAATAGGTTACTGTATAAGTAACTGTGTAGGTCACTATATAGTTACTGAATAGGTTACTGTATAAGTCACTGTGTAGGTCACTGTGTAAGTCACTATATAGTTACTGTATAGGTTACTGTATAAGTCACTGTATAAGTCACTATAGTTACTGTATAGGTCACTGTAAGTCACTATATAGTTACTGTATAGGTTACAGTATAAGTCACTGTGTAGGACTGTGTAGGTCACTGTACAGTTACTGAATATAAACAAGTCATTGTTTGGTATCCCTGTTAATAAGCTGTATAGGAAGTGGCAGCTTTTTGTCAGAGTAGCCTCTGCTCTTTTCTAGTGACCCCAAATCCATTGACCACATACATACAGTTTGGGACGCAACCTGTAGTTAGACTTTTACATCAGATAAATGTCTTCTCACTATTATAATGATCAACATCATCCTACAGATATCATCAGATAAATGTCTTCTCACTATTATAATGATCAACATCATCCTACAGATATCGTCAGATAAATGTCTTCTCATTATTATAATGATCGACATAATCCTACAGATATCATCAGATAAATGTCTTCTCACTATTATAATGATCAACATCATCCTACAGATATCATCAGATAAATGTCTTCTCACTATTATAATGATCAACATCATCCTACAGATATCATCAGATAAATGTCTTCTCACTATTATAATGATCAACATCATCCTACAGATATCATCAGATAAATGTCTTCTCACTATTATAATGATCAACATCATCCTACAGATATCATCAGATAAATGTCTTCTCACTATTATAATGATCAACATCATCCTACAGATATCATCAGATAAATGTCTTCTCACTATTATAATGATCAACATCATCCTACAGATATCAGATAAATGTCTTCTCACTATTATAATGATAAACATCATCCTACAGATATCAGATAAATGTCTTCTCACTATTATAATGATCAACATCATCCTACAGATAACAGATAAATGTCTTCTCACTATTATAATGATCAACATCATCCTACAGATATCATCAGATAAATGTCTTCACTATTATAATGATCAACATCATCCTACAGATATCATTAGATAAATGTCTTCTCACTATTATAATGATCAACATCATCCTACAGATATCATCAGATAAATGTCTTCTCACTATTATAATGATCAACATCATCCTACAGATATCAACAGATAAATGTCTTCTCACTATTATAATGATCAACATCATCCTACAGATATCATCAGATAAATGTCTTCTCACTATTATAATGATCAACATCATCCTACAGATATCAGATAAATGTCTTCTCACTATTATAATGATCAACATCATCCTACAGATATCAGATAAATGTCTTCTCACTATTATAATGAGAGCCCTGAGTCTGGCCAGACACCATCCTTACTGTAGAGTCTCCTCACAGAGCCCTGAGTCTGGCCAGAAACACCATCCTTACTGTAGAGTCTCCTCACAGAGCCCTGAGTCTGGCCAGAGACACCATCCTTACTGTAGAGTCTCCTCACAGAGCCCTGAGCCAGAGACACCTCTGTGTGGAGCGTGCAGAGACTAGCACCCTGAGTCTGGCCAGAGAGACTATTCTGTGACCTCTTTATCTCAGCTAACAACCCTTTCTTGTGATACTACAGTATCAGGATACTAACAAGATACCACTACAGTACTACAGGATACTAACAAGATACCACTACAATACTACAGGATACTAACAAGATACCACTACAATACTACAGGATACCCCTACAGTCCTACTACAGGATACCAAACACACAGAAACCTGCCTCTACAGCACTAAGAGGATACTAAACAAGATACCACTACAGCACTACAGGATACCGCGGACCCCACTTCACCCTTGCCACCGGGGCCTTACAATACTATCAGGATACTAACAAGATACCACTACAATACTACAGGATACTAACAAGATACCACTACAATACTACAGGATACTAACACAATACCACTACAACCAGGCTACAGGATACTAACAAGATACCACTGGACAACTACTACAGGATACTAACTAAGATACCACTACAGGCACTACAATACTAACAAGATACCACTACACACTCGCATACTATAGCGCACCTGAGGATACTAACAAGATACACTACAAACACAGGCTCAGGTACCTAACCACACCTCGTGTGCCCCCCAAAAAAAATACCCTACTGCCGTCAGATACTACAGGATACTAACAAGATACCACTACAGCACTACAGGATACTAACAAGATACCACTACAATACTACAGGATACTAACAAGAATACCACTACAATACTACAGGATACCATACACACACTACAGAACACCACTGAACAATACTACAGGATACTAACAAGATACCACTACAGTACTACAGGATACTAACAAGATACCACTACAGTACAGGGGCTACAGGATACTGGGCTGAGGGGCAGATACCACTACAATACTACAGGATACCCCTACAGTACTACAGGATACTAACAAGATACCACTACAGCACTACAGGATACTAACAAGATACCACTACAATACCTACAGGATACCCCCTGGTACTACAACAAGATACCACTACAATACTACAGGATACAGCACTAAGGATACAAGATACCACTACAATACTACAGGATACTAACAAGATACCACTACAATACTACAGGATACTAACACAGGATACTAACACTACCACTACAATACTACAGGATACTAACACGATACCACTACAATACTACAGGATACCACGATACACTACAGGATACCACTACAGTACTACAGGATACTAACAAAGATACCACTACAATACTACAGGATACTAACAAGATACCACTACAATACTACAGGATACGGACAGGATACTAACAAGATACCACTACAATACTACAGGATACTAACAAGATACGCTACAATACAGTACTACAATACTCTACAGGATACCCCTACAGTACTACCAGCGATACCACTACAATACTACAGGATACCACTACACTAAGATACCACTACAATACTACAGGATACCACTACAGTACTACAGGATACTAACAAGATACCACTACAGGCACTACAGGATACTAACAAGATACCACGCACAAATTGAATACTACAGGATACTAACAAGATACCACTACAGTACTACAGGATACTAATACTACAGGATACGATACCACTACAATACTACAGGATACTAACAAGAATACCACTACAATACTACAGGATACTAACAAGATACCACTACAGCACTACAGGATACTAGCAAGATACCACTACAATACTAGGAAGGATACTAACAAGATACCACTACAGTACTACAGGATACTAACAAGATACCACTACAATACTACAGGATACTAACAGATACCACTACAATACTACAGGATACTAACAAGATACCACTACAGTACTGGGCAGGATACCACTAGGATACTACCACTACAATACTGGGGAACTACAGGACAGGTGTACTAGGAGCACTGATACCACTACAATACTACAGGAGCAGGATACCACTACAACAACAATACTGACTACAATACACAGGCTACAGTACCACTACAGTACTACAGGATACTAACACGAGTAGGCTACAGGATAACAGGATAGTAACAACAGGAGGATACCACTACAATACTACAGGATACTCACAGGAGTACCCTTACAGTACTACACTACAATACTACAGATACCACTAAATACTGCAGGCAGACTTTACTACAGGAATACCCGGGAGGACACAACACGAATACAGACTTTACAGTACACGTGCCAATACACTACACTACAGGTACTAACAAGATACCAGACCTGACAGTGAAATGCCACCATACAACAGGTGTCAGTAGACCTTACAGTGAAATGGCAATACAACAGGTGTAGTAGACCTACAATACAGTGAAATGCCGGGCTACAGGATACCACTACACCTATACACTGAAATGCCTAATACAACAGGTGTAGTAGACCTAACAAGATACCACTACAATACAATACAACATGAGTAGACCACTACACAGGATACTGCTACATGGCGACTACCACACTACAGGATACCCTACAATACAAAAAAACTAAATACTACAGCCGAATACAGGATACCACTACAGTACTACAGGATACCGTGTTCAGGCTCCTAAGTAACAACAGCCGAGGAACCCTGTTGATACAACAGGTGTTAGCACTAGACTTTGCTACAGCTGATATGGTTTTTAAATACAACCTCATTCTACCAGGATAGACCTTACAGTGAAATGCTGAATACAACAGGTGAGCAGACCTTACAGTGAAATGCCACTACAATCAGGTGAAGTAGACCTACAGTGAAATGTGGTAAGTCCAGACCTTACAGTGAAATGCCGAATACAACAGGTGTAGTAGACCTTACAGTGAAATGCCGAATACAGTAGGTGTAGTAGATTCTGTAAAGTGAAATGCTGAATACAACAGGTGAGTAGACCTTACAGTGATTAATGGCAGGTGGTAATACCACAACAGGTGTACAGACCTACAGTGAAATGACAAAACTCAAAACAGGTGTAGTAGACCTTACAGTGAAATCCAGAATACAACAGGTGTAGGAGACCTCACAGTGAAACACTAATACAACAGGTGTACTGACCTCACAGTGAAACTAATACAACAGGTGTACTGAGAACCATACTACAGTGGGCCGAAACAGAAAACAACAGGTGTAGTAGACCTAGACAGTGAAATACAGGATAGACCTACTGCCGAATACACAGGTGTAGTTTTCCCCTCTTGTGTAGTAAACTTTCACTGCTACCTTAACTGTAAACACAAACATGGTGAACACAGGTGTAAGCAGTCAGACCTGACAGTAAAGCAAGAACTTTGCTGACAGTACTACTTTACTGACAGTCGAAATAAAACTTTAAAGGACAACAGGATACCACTACAGTAGACAGCTTTTTGTATACGTGCAAGATGAATACAAAAAAATACAGGTGTAGTAGACCTCACTAGTGAAATGGAATACAACAGTTAGTGTAGCTAGACCTTACAAAAATTTGATATGCTGAATACAACAGGTGTAGTAGACCTACAGTGAAATGCTGATACCCCACAGGTGTAGTAGACCTTACAGTGAAATGCTGAATACAACAGGTGTAACAGACCTTACAGTGAAACTGCTAGTGGGAAGGTACAGCACTACAGTGTAGTAGACCTTACAGTGAAATACTACAGGAATACAACAGGTGTAGCCAGACCCTACTACAGTGAAACTGCCGAATACAATTCACTGTCCCCAGTCCACCTGGCGGACAGTGAAATGCTGAATACAACAGGTGTGGGGGATGTGCTAAAGTGGGTGGGGTTATATCCTTCCTGTTTGGCCCTGTCCGGGGGTGTCCTCGGACCTGTCTACCCCTCTCCCTGTCTCAGTCCAGTAATGCTGAAGTATACAACATGTTCTGTTATAATAAGTGTGCTTACAGGATGAGCCCTGAAATGCTGAATACAACCCGGTGTAGTAGACCTTACAGTGAAATGCTGGAATACAACAGGTGTAGTAGAGCCTTACATTTCTAGGTGAAATGCTGAATTTTACTGGTGTCTGTACAGCACTTTGAGTGATAATGCTGAATACGAAGGGCAGGATGTAGTAGACCTTACAGTGAAATGCTGAATACAACAGGTGTAGTAGACCTTACAGTGAAATGCTGAATACAACAGGTGTAGTAGACCTTACAGTGAAATGCCGAATACAACAGGTGTAGTAGACCTTACAGTGAAATGCCGAATACAACAGGTGTAGTAGACCTTACAGTGAAATGCCACTAATACAACAGGTGTAGTAGACCTTACAGTGAAATGCTGAATACAACAGGTGTAGTAGACCTTACAGTGAAATGCTTACTTACAGGCACTAACCAACAGTGCAAAAAGGTATAGGTGAACAAGATAAATAAGTAAAGAAATAAACAACAGTAAAAAGACAGGCTATATACAGTAGCGAGGCTATAAAAGTAGTGAGGCTACATACAGACTTAATGTGACTGAGATACAAGACTGTCTCACCTAGTTACCTTAAGATGAAAATCGCTCTGGATAAGAGCACCTGCTAAATGACTAACATGTAAATGTATATCCCCCACATCGTAGGCTAATTATTTACCTGCCTGCCCAAGTGTGTCTCCTCCAGATCAGAAAACAACGGGACGGTTCTGTTATGTGAAGCCAGACATGTATCGTGACTATCGTCCCAGTAAGCTCTAGTCCCCACTGTGAGCCATGTCTCTCTCTCGGTCTTAAAGACAGGAAGCACCTACCCACTTCTCAGAACAGCAGGAAGTGGTTATGTTACTTTTACGGAACCATAGGAGTGTCTGTGTTAAGGCTAGAGGTGCTACATCCTTTTAAAAAGACGCATATTGTTGCAGTGAATCTTTTGTTCTAGATCAAGCTCATCATCAGCTGCCTTTACAAGAACTGACATCCGTGTGAATCAAGTAACAGCAGATTGAGGAACTAAGTATCTTCTTTGTTTTCTGACAAAAGTTCATCCAGAAATGCTGCCTCATTGAAAATAAGAATTTCAACCCTGAATCATTGGATTCTCACAAATCCTTGAAATGCCCGCCAAGGTGCCAATACAGGCTCAGGATTTCCAGGTAGGTCATTTCTCTTTGTCCGAATCTACCAAAGCATTTGAACACAGTCAGTCAGTCACCCCTGTGGTAAAGGGGTGTTACTGGCCTGGATGTGTCAACTCGACTAGTCCCAGGTGGGCAGGAAGTGAAGCTAGCTGTCCACTAGGTAGGGCCCCACACAGAACTGTCTGTCCCCAAACGGCTCCCTATTCCCATAGTGCACTACTTTTGGACCAGGGCCCATAGGAAATACACAGGCTAGGGTGCCATTTCATAGGTAACACTAGGCTTCCATCTGGGAAGCTACCTGTGATCAGAGACATGCATTCTATCTTCCACATGGTGAACAGCACCAACAGAACCAGCCTCTGATTCACTAGAAATACCACTCTACTTTATCACATTTGCAACACCACAACTCTTCATCCACAATACATCTACATGACGGCCTCCCACAGGTAACGTGATGTCCTCCCATAGGTAACATTATGGCCTTCCATAGGTAACATCCCATAGGTAACATTATGGCCTTCCATAGGTAACATAGGTAACATTACTACAGGCCTTCCATAGGTAACAAGATGGCCTTCCATAGGTACATCCTAGGTAACATTATGGCCTTCCATAGGTAACATCCATGGTAACCATTCCATAGGTAACATCCATAGGTAACATTATGGCCTTCCATAGGTAACATTATGGCCTTCCATAGGTAACATCCCATAGGTAACATTATGGCCTTCCATAGGTAACATTATGGCATTCCATAGGTAACATCCCATAGGTAACATTATGGCTAGGTAACATCCCATAGGTAACATTATGGCCTTCCATAGGTAACATCCCATAGGTAACATTATGGCATTCCATAGGTAACATCCCATAGGTAACATTATGGCCTTCCATAGGTAACATCCATAGGTAGTATTATGGCCATAGGTAACATTATGGCCTTCCATAGGTAACATCCCATAGGTAACATTATGGCCTTCCATAGGTAACATCCCATAGGTACCTTCATAGGTAACATTCCAGGTAACATTATGGCCTTCCATAGGTAACATCCCATAGGTAACATATGGCCTTCCATAGGTAACATCCAGGTAACATTATGGCCTTCCATAGGTAACATCCAGAGGTAACATTATGGCACCTTAGGCTCATCCTATAGGTAACATTATGGCCTTCCATAGGTAACATCCATAGGTAACATCCCGAATAAACAGGTTAGTAGCCTTCCATGTGAACATCCCATAGGTAACATTATGGCCTTCCATAGGTAACATCCTATAGGTAACAATATGGCCTTCCATAGGTAACATTATGACCTTCCATAGGTAACATTATGGCCCATAGGTAACATAATGGCCTTCCATAGGTAACATCCCATAGGTAACATTATGGCCTTCCATAGGTAACATCCATAGGTAACATTATGGCCTTCCATAGGTAACATCCATAGGTAACATTATGGCCTCCATAGGTAACATTATGACCTTCCATATGAAATGCCAATAGGTAACATTATGACCTTCCATGGTAACATCCATAGGTAACATTATGACCTTCCATGAAGGTAACATTATGACCTTCCATAGGTAACATCCATAGGTAACATTATGGCCTTCTCATAGGTAACATGAAATGGCCCATAGGTAACATTATGACCTTCAATGGTAACATCCATAGAGTAACATGTATGGCCTTCCAGTGAGAATGATGTATCCTGACAGGTAACATTATGGCCTTCTGAAGTTATGATCATAATGTAACCATGGCCTTCAATATGTAACATCCCATGGTGAATGCATTAATTGCCCTATAGGTAATGATGTCATCCTGACAGGTAAGTGGATTATGGCTTTCTGACATAGAGAATGATTATGGCCCTAGGTCCCAAGAAACATGTAACATCCTGATAGGAGCATTATGGCCTTCCATGAAGAATAGGTAACGGCCTCTCTATGTAACATCTCTGATAGGAACATATCAAGGCCATTCCATAGGTAATGATTATGGCTTTCCATAGGTAACATCCCATAGAAATGATTCAATGGCCTTCTGATAGAAAAATTATGTCAAAGTTTCTGACAAAATGGTTAACCAGTTGCATTTATTTAGAGAGAATGATGTCAAACAACTGAGGAAACATTTTGCTTTAGATGTGAATGATGTCAATGGAGCTTCCAAAAATGATGTCAGCTTTCTGACAGAGAATGATGTCAATGGCTTTCTGACAGAGAGAATGATGTCAATGGCTTTCTGACAGAGAGAATGATGTCAATGGCTTTCTGACAGAGAGAATGATGTCAATGGCTTTCTGACAGAGAGAATGATGTCAATGGCTTTCTGAGAGAGAATGATGTCAATGGCTTTCTGAGAGAGAGAATGATGTCAATGGCTTTCTGACAGAGAGAATGATGTCAATGGCTTTCTGACAGAGAGATGTCAATGGCTTTCTGAGAGAGAGAATGATGTCAATGGGTTTCTAAAATAATGTCAATGGCTCTCTGATCAGAGAAAATGATGTCAATGGCTTTCTGACAGAGAGAATGATGTCAATGGCTTTCCACTGAGGAGAATGATGTCAATGGCTTTCTGACAGAGAGGATGATGTCAATGGCTTTCTGACAGAGAGAATGATGTCAATGGCTTTCTGAGAGAGAGAATGATGTCAATGGCTTTCTGAGAGAGAGAATGATGTCAATGGATTTCTAAAATAATGTCAATAAATAATGCTTTCTGAGAAAGAGAGAAGGGGTGTTAAAATATATATCAGACAGTGGAAGAGATTCCCCATAGTGCAATACATTTGATCAGAGCCTAAATCCCCCAGCAGGATAAATATATAATGATGAGCCCTCCAACCTCTCTATTGACCCCTAGGGTCAGGAGAGACACAGCCTATCCCCCCTATTCAGCAGGATAAATATATAATGATGAGCCCTCCAACCTCTCTATTGAACCCTAGGAAGGAGAACACAGCCTATCCCCCAGCAGGATAAATATATAATGATGAGCCCTCCAACCTCTCTATGACCCCCAGGAAGGAGATGACACAGCCTATTCCCCCAGCAGGATAAATGTATAATGATGAGCCCTCCAACCTCTCTATTGACCCCCAGGGAAGGAGAGACACAGCCTATCCCCCAACAGGATAAATGTATAATGATGAGCCCTCCAACCTCTATTGACCCCAGGGGAAGGAGGACACAGCCCGGTATCCCCCAGCAGGATAAATGTATAATGATGATCCCTCCAACCTCTCTATTGACCCCAGGGAAGGAGAGACACAGCCTATCCCCCCAGCAGGATAAATGTATAATGATGAGCCCTCCAACCTCTCTATTGACCCCAGGGAAGGAGAGACACAGCCTATCCCCCCCCAGCAGGATAAATGTATAATGATGAGCCCTCCAACCTCTCTATTGACCCCCTATCAGGGAAGGAGAGACAGGTGTAGTAGCCTATCCCCCCCAGCAGGATAAATGTATAATGATGAGCCCTCCAACCTCTATTGACCCCCAGGAAAGGAGAGACAATCCCCCCCAGCAGGATAAATGTATAATGATGAGCCCAACCTCTCTATTGACCCCCAGGGAAGGAGAGACACAGCCTATCCCCCCCAGCAGGATAAATGTATAATGATGAGCCCTCCAACCTCTCTATTGACCCCCAGGGAAGGAGAGACACAGCCTATCCCCCAGCAGGATAAATGTATAATGATGAGCCCTCCAACCTCTCCCCTGGGAAGGAGAGACAGCCTATCCCCCAGCAGGATAAATGTATAATGATGAGCCCTCCAACCTCTCTATTGACCCCCAGGGAAGGAGAGACACAGCCTACCCCCCCAGCAGGATAAATGTATAATGATGAGTGAGCCCTCCAACCTCTCTATTGACCCCCAGGGAAGGAAGAGACACAGCATTCTATTACAGCTCCAACCTAATACCACTGTTATAAACATTCTTCAAGTCATGCGTCACCACTATAAATAGGAACCAAGATGAAATGTTCAGAGAAATGTAATTATATTTAATACCGAGCTATGTTAGGGGTGTTTCAGAGGGCAACCAGTGGTGACATTCTGTAAAGTCTAGTGAATTCAGTCATATACCCTCAACTGATAGACTTGTGAAGAGTGAAAGAAAAAGGTCAGAGACCCCTACAGTGCATTACATTCCTCTGTATTATCCAAGCAGTGCTCACCAACCGGTCGATCGCCATCTTCAAGGCATTTCTAGCGGATCACCAAACATTTCAGTAGAAAAGACAAAGATAAAAGGCATAAAGGCTTGCGTTCCTTTTTGTTTTTCTCTGTGTTGTGCTGTTGGCACAGTCATGGTGCACTTGGTAAACCAGGTGTTGTTCGAAGCTTGGTGTACCAGGTGACGAAGCTTGGTGTACCAGGTGACATTCTGAAGCTAGTGGTCATACCAGGTAGACTTGTGACAAGAACTGTCTGTCCCCCAAACGGTAGATTCCTCTTTATAGTGCACTGTACCAGGTAGACAAAGCATTTCTAGTGGAACACCAGGTAGAAAAGACTGAAGCTTGGTGTACCAGGTGAGCCGGTCCACATGGTGTACCAGGTAGACGAAGCTTGGTGTACCAGGTAGACGAAGCTTGGTGTACCAGGTAGAACACAAACTTGGTGTCACCAGGTAGACTACATGACTTGGTGTACCAGGTAGACGAAGCTGGTGTACCAGGTAGACGAAGCAGTGTACCAGGTAGACAAAGCTTGTGTACCAGGTAGACGAAGCTTGGTGTACCAGGTAGACGAAGCTTGGTGTACCAGGTAGAGGAAGCTTGGTGTACCAGGTAGACAAAGCTTGGTGTACCAGGTAGATCCTTGGCGAAACCAGGTAACTTGGAAATGTCTGACTTCAGTACATTCAAGACAACTGGGAACTTGGAAATGTCTGACTTCAGTACATTCAAGACAACTGGGAACTTGGAAATGTCTGACTTCAGTACATTCAAGACAACTGGGAACTTCCAGGGAAATTATTTTTTTTGAAAGGTCATCCAACTGGGAAACTCTGGCATCTTTCTAGAGCTCAGACTTACCGTCCTGATGTTCACGGGCGTCATCATTTGATCTCATTTCTTCCAGAGTTCCCAGTTGTCTTGAAAGCATCATGACCATCAGATGCATGTACCATCAGTCCAGTAAAACACAATTATCTCAATTTAGGCTCAGCATGTTCTACACCAACTGATGTATTGTTATTAATGCTTAAGTTTCAACGTATAATATGGTCTGAGAGGAACAATATTGGCAGAACAGACATATAGCCAATATATGATGTGATAACGTTTCAGGCCTACTGCACAAACCTCATTCCTACCGAACTGGTTTAATTAGGTTGATGATAACTTTGACCACTGTTCTAAAGGGTCTGAGTCATAGATGTAAAGCTATTATATTAGCTATGATCTGAGAGGGGGAGGCAGAGCACTGGCCCCAGCCTCAGCTCTCATGTTAGGTTGCTGTATACTACTCATCTCATCTACACCAAGTGGGCTGCCAAGTTAGGCTACTGTGGGCTGCCAAGTTAGGCTACTGTGGGCTGCCAAGTTAGGCTACACTGGCACACACACTGCACTGCTTTGCTTTATCTTGTCCAGGTTGCAGTTGTAAATGAGAACTTGTTCTCAACGAGCCTACCTGGTTAAATAAAGGTGAAATTAAAAATTAAAAACACACACACACCAAACTCTGGTCAGGTGTGGGCAGCCTGCTCTTCAGATATCACCTCTCGTCCCAACTCCCGTCAGGCCTGACCAGATGTGGTACTCACAAGTAATCCAATCATAGCGGTTTCAGACAGCACTGCTTACCTCAGCAAGCCATTGATCTCCGCAATAGCAGCCAGTGTACGTCCCAAATGTCACCCTACATAGTGCACTACTTTCTACCAGAGACCTGATCAAAAGTAGTGCACTATATAGGAATAGGGTACCAATGGGCCGTAGACCTACTGCTGGTCTCACTCTAAATCCCTGCCTCTTTACTATAATGGTTGAGAGCTAGAGAAATCAATACCCTCTGAAGGGAGTGTAAAAGTAAGGGAGTGAATAGACTGACACTTTAAGCCATTTTCCTGCTATTACTGCATATCAGTGCTGCATTTTTACCCACACCACCGAGCGAATTACCCTCCTCACCCCTCACCCCGCTGCCGAGACTGATTTAAGTAGTAAAACGTCAACAACAACAACGGCCCACATTTCAGACAGGTGTCCTATCGCTGCCTGCATTTTTATCTTTATTTAACCAGGCAAGTCAGTTAAGAACAAATTCTTATTTTCAATGACAGCCTAGGAACAGTGGGTTAACTGCCTGTTTAGGGGAGAACGACAGATTTGTACCTTGTCAGCTCGGGATTTGAACTTGCAACCTTCCGGTTACTAGTCCAACGCTCTAACCACTAGGCTACCCTGCCGCCCCAAATCACCCATAGCGACACAGCAAGTCGCCCGGTAACAGTGGAACCGTTCACAGTCCAGTGAGCACCAGAGCAGATACCCCAGACCGTCTATGTCTGCATGGGGGCATTCTAATTAGATTCTAATGTGGCATATCAGCTCTACATGTTATGTAAGGACGTTGCTGCACATTCCTGACCAGTTATGTATATTAAGGTAACTGGTGATCACTGCATTCATAGAGGAGTTATTGACTGGTAGAATTGCTCCCGTTACCTACGTTACCAACACTTAGATCCCTTCAACCTGACCTTTTCTGTTTCCTGACAATAGACAAACTGTTGGGGCAAAAAGGAGCAGAGCGTAACTGCATGGGTTCATCATATGACTGAGACACACACACACACAACACACACACACACACACACACACACACACACACACACACACACACACACACACACACACACACACACACACACACACACACACACACACACACACACACACAACCCAGGCTGCACTAAGTAAAGTCCTATTGAAAGAAAACCGTGGCAGTAGCACAGATCACCAACATCAAAGCATCACCAAATAGACATTCCACTTTAAACATGAGGAGAATAACTAATACAGAGAGACAGACAGACAGAGGGAGGGAGGGAGAGACAGACATAAAGACAGGGACATGGAGAGAGATACAGACAAAGAGAGGGAGAGAGACAGACAGACAGAGGGAGGGAGGGAGAGACATGAAGAGACAGGGACATGGAGAGAGAGACAGACAGAGGGAGGGAGGGAGGGAGGGAGACAGAGACAGGGACATGGAGAGGAGAGAGGAGGGAGACAGACAAAGAGGGAGGGAGGGGGACATAAAGAGACGGACATGGAGAGAGAGAGACAGACAGGGAGGATGAGGGAGGGAGGGAGGGAGGGAGGAGAGACAGGGAGGGAGGGAGGGAAGACAGGGAGGGAGGGAGGGAGGGAGGGAGACATGGACAGGGAGGGAGGGAGGGAGGGAGGGAGACATGAGACAGGGACATGGAGAGAGAGAGACAGACAGAGGGAGGAGAGAGGGAGACATGAAGAGACGGACATGGAGAGAGAGACAGACAGAGAGGGAGGGAGGGAGACATAAAGACAGGGACATGGAGAGAGAGACAGAAGAGGGAGGGAGAGAAGACAGACATGGAGAGAGAGACAGACAAAGAGAGGGAGGGAGGGAAGACATAAAGACAGGGACATGGAGAGAGAGAGACAGACAAAGAGAGGGAGGATATGAAGACATAAAGACAGGGACATGGAGAGAGAGACAGACAGAGGGAGGGAGAGAAGACATGAAGACAGGGACATGGAGAGAGGAGGTCATGAGACATAAAGACATGGAGACAGAGACAAAGGAGGGAGACATGAAGAGAGGGACATGGAGAGAGAGACAGACAGAGGGAGGGAGACATGAAGACATAAAGACAGGGACATGGAGAGAGGGAGAAAGAGGGACATGAAGACATAAAGGAGGGACATGGAGAAAGACAGACAAAGAGGGAGGGAGACAGAGAGGAGACAAAAGCACTGGGACATGGAGAGAGAGACAGACAAAGAGGGGGAGACATGACAGACATGAGAGTAGGGACATGGAGAGAGGGACAGACAGGTTGACATGGAGAGGACAGACAGAGGGAGGGAGACATGAAGACAAAGAGAGACATGGAGAGAGAGACAGACAGAGGGAGGGAGACATGAAGACATAAAGAGAGGGACATGGAGAGAGAGACAGACAGACAGCCAGGGACATGGAGACAGGGACATAAAGACCGGACAGAGGAGGGAGACATGAGACAGAGAGGGACATGGAGAGAGAGACAGAGGGAGGGAGACATGAAGACAAAAGGGACATGGAGAGAGACAGACAGAGAAGACATAAAGACAGGGAGATGAGAGACAGACAGACAGAGGAGGGAGGAAGACATAAAGAGGAGTGGAGAGAGAGACTACAGAGGTAGGGAGACATGAAGACAAAGAGGGACATGGAGAGAGACAGACAGAGGAGAGACATGAAGAATAAAGAGAGGGACATGGAGAGACTGGAGACAGAGGAGGAGACAAAGACAAAGACAGGGCACCTGGAGAGTGAGACATGGGAGGGAGCTGAAGACACTACAAGAGAGGGGGAGAGAGTCTGCCTGGGAGGGAGTGAAGACAAAGACACTCACTGGCCAGACAGACAGAGGGAGGGAGAGACATGACAGGGACTGGAGAGACAGACAGAGGGAGGGGCTGACATGAAGACTAAAGAGGACTGGAGAGACAGACAGAGGGAGGGAGACATGAAGACATGCATGGAGAGAGAGACAGACAGAGGGGGACACATGCAGGGACATGGAGAGAGACAGACAGAGGGAGGGAGGGAACTACATAAAGAGGGGAGACATGGAGAAGAGACACTAAAGAGGGGGAGAGAGAGACAGACAGGGCATGGAGAGGGAGACAGACAGACACTGAAGACACAAGAGGGGGAGAGATAGACAAAGAGAGGGGAGACATGAAGACAGACAGGGACATGGAGGAGGACAGACAGAGGGGAGGACAAGAGGGGGAGAGAGATACAGACTGGAGGGAGAGAGACAGACATGAAGACATAACTACATGGAGAAGAGACAGACAGAGGGAGAGACATAAAGACAGGGACATGGGAGAGAGACAGACAGAGGGGACATCAAAGAGAGGGACATGGAGAGAGAGACAGACAGAGGGAGGGAGGACTCACATACATGGAGAGAGACAGACAGAGGGAGGGGACATGACCTGGGAGTGTACCATAAAAAGAAAGAGGAAAATGGAGAGACATACAGAGAGAAAAAACACAAGAGGGGGAGACAGAGAGGACAAAAGCATTGTACCACAGGAGTTCCTGGAGCTGCTCCCTGGAGAGGACATGACTGGTGTCCTGGTGAGTGTACCACCAGGCTACCCAAAGAGGGAGGGAGACCAGACAGCTGGGAGTGTACCACCACTACAGCTAAGCAGACAGAGGGACACACTACCTGGGACGGATACTGTGCTGCCAAACACACACTCACAAGAATGGGGGGAGCACGTGCTGCCAGGCTGAGGAGACACTGCTGTAGTGGTGAGGAGAGGGGGGAGGGGCTGCCTGGGAGTGTACCACTCACTTCTCACAAGAGGGGAGAGCTGCCTGGGAGTGTACCACTCACTACTCACAAGAGGGGAGGCTGCCTGGGAGTGTACCACTCACTACTCACAAGAGGGGGGCCTGGGAGTGTACCACTCACTACTCACAAGAGGGGGAGGTCTGCCTGGGAGTGTACCACTCACTTCTCACAAGAGGGGGAGAGCTGCCTGGGAGTGTACCACTCACTACTCACAAGAGGGGGAGAGCTGCCTGGGAGTGTACCACTCACTACTCACAAGAGGGGGTCTGCCTGGGAGTGTACCACTCACTACTCACAAGAGGGGGAGAGCTGCCTGGGAGTGTACCACTCACTACTCACAAGAGGGGAGAGCTGCCTGGGAGTGTACCACTCACTACTCACAAGAGGGGGAGAGCTGCCTGGGAGTGTACCACTCACTACTCACAAGAGGGGGAGGGGCTGCCTGGGAGTGTACCACTCACTACTCACAAGAGGGGGAGGGCTGCCTGGGAGTGTACCACTCACTACTCACAAGAGGGGGGAGGGCTGCCTGGGAGTGTACCACTCACTACTCACAAGAGGGGGAGAGCTGCCTGGGAGTGTACCACTCACTACTCACAAGAGGGGAGACTGCCTGGGAGTGTACCACTCACTACTCACAAGAGGGGGGCTGCCTGGGAGTACCACTCACTACTCACAAGAGGGGGAGTGCTGCCTGGGTGTGTACCACTCACTACTCACAAGAGGGGAGGGCTGCCTGGGAGTGTACCACTCACTACTCACAAGAGGGGGAGGGCCTGGGAGTGCCTACTCACAAGAGGGGGGGCTGCCTGGGAGTGTACCACTCACAAGAGGGGAGGGCTGCCTGGGAGTGTACCACTCACAAGAGGGGAGGGCTGCCTGGGAGTGTACCACTCACTACTCACAAGAGGGGGTGGCTGCCTGGGAGTGTACCACTCACTACTCACAAGAGGGGGAGGGGGGGCTGCCTGGGGAGTGTACCACTCACTACTCACAAGAGGGGAGGCTGCCTGGGAGTGTACCACTCACTACTCACAAGAGGGGAAACTGCCTGGGAGTGTACCACTCACAAAGATGCCAGGTCTCACTACCACTCACAAGAGGGGAGGGCTGCCTGGGAGTGTACCACTCACAACAACCTGCCAATTACCTTGAGGTTGTCCTGCCTGGGAGTGTACCGCCCACAAGAGGGGAGGGCTGCCTGCATCAAATGTGTACCACTTTACAAGAGGAGGGCTGCTGGGGAGTTGTGAAGTCAAAGAGGGGCTGCAGGGAGTGTACCACTGACAAGAGGGGGAGGCTGCCTAACACTACTCACAAGAGGAGGTGCCTGGGAGGTACCACTCATTACTTCAAGAGGGGAGGGCTGCCTGGGGAGTGTACATTTTGTTGCCTGGGAGTTACCCTGGAATTCACAAGAGGGGAGGGCTATATGGGTTGTACCACCCACTACTCACAAGAGGAGGCTGCCTGGGAGTGTACCCTCACTACTGACAAGAGGGGGAAACTGCCTGGGGGTGTACCACTCACTATCACAAGAGGCTGCCTTTATTGTAAACTAACTACACAAGAGGGGGTGGGCTGCCTGGAGTGTACCACTCACTAAATCACAAGAGGTTAAAAGGGTGCCTGGGAGACTGCCATTTTTGAGCTTTATAGTGTTCCACAGGAGGACCTGAAAACTCAAAGAAAGGCTGCCTGGGAGTTAAACTGCAAAGATGAGTTCCCCTCCACCAACAAGAGGCCTGGGAGTGTACCCTCACAAGAGGGTCAAACCTGTGGTTGTGCCACTCAAATAGATGGCTCGCAAGTGTACCACTCACAAAGGGGGGGCTGCCTAGGTTCTGTACCTTTCTAGAGGAGTTTTTCCTAGAGGGGGGTGCTGCCAGTGTGCCACTTTACTCACAAGAGGGAGGCTGCCTGGGAGTGTACAGCACTCACAAGAGGGGAGGTTGGGAGTGTACAAACTCACAAGAGGGAGGGCTGCCTGGGGCCACTAATTACACTCACAAGAGGGGAGGGCTGCCTGTGTGAACCAATCACTACTCACAAGAACCACTGGGAGTGTACCACTCACTGTCACAATCTGCCTATGTACCACTCACTAAGCAAATTACTGCATGTAATTAACCTTATCCTAGAGCATTTGCCTGGGAGTGTACCACTCACTACTCACAAAATGTATGGGAGGTGTTCTTCAAAGTTGAGTTAAATGGTCCAATTGCTGAAGAGAAGCTCCTGGGAGATACACTCACTACTGACAAGATTGAGGGCTGCTGGGGGATAAGACTACTGTGGAGGAGGGATTGACCCACTGAGCACTGTTCACAGCACCTGCCTAGATGAGTTTCTATAAAACCACGGTCACTACTCACAAGAGAGGACTGCGGCTTCTAATAATAAAGACAGATAGTCCTAGGCTGCATCATAAATGCACGGGGTTCCCTACATGTGCACTGCTTTTGCTTTTGGAAGTAGTGCACTAAAACCTGCCAATCCTTCTTGCTTGTCCCCCAAAGTTCATCAAATGTCTACCCTGCTTGACCTTTAAGAGATATTGATTGAGATTGATCTCTATAGAGACTACTGTGGAGGAGGGATTGACACACCTACTGCATTAGAAATTCAAAGCACCTCGCTAGATGAGTTTCTATAAAAGAACCACAAAACTCTGTCTTTAGTTAAGATCCCTGACAGCGAAATAGATTCTGTGACTGAGCTTAGAACAGTCTCTCCCGCCCGTTCCTTCTGCGGTCAAGACGCGGTCACGCCCGTTCAGTCTGCGGTTAAGACACGGTCACGCCCGTTCCGTCTGCGGTCAAGACGCGGTCACGCCCGTTCCTTCTGCGGTCAAGACACGGTCACGCCCGTTCCTTCTGCGGTCAAGACACGGTCACGCCCGTTCCTTCTGCGGTCAAGACTCACGCCTGTTCCGTCTGCGGTCAAGACACGTTCAGTCTGGGTCAAGACACGTTCACGCCCGCCCGTCTCGGTCAAGACACGGTCAATCTCCGTTATTGCGGTCAAGACATCACGCCCGTTCCGGTGCGGTCAAGACGCGGTCACGCCCGGTCCGGCTGCGGTCAAGACACGGTCACGCCCGTTCCTGCCTGCGGTCAAGACAGTCACGCCTGTTCTAAACTTCTGCGGTCAAGACACGGTCACACCCATTCCGTCTGCGGTCAAGACACGGTCACACCCGTTCCTTCTGCGGTCAAGACACGGTCACACCTGTTCCTTCTGCGGTCAAGACACGGTCACACCTGTTCCTTCTGCGGTCAAGACACGGTCACACCCGTTCAGTCTGCGGTTAAGATACAAGCCTTTAGTTTAATCTCACGTTATCTCAGCAGCTCTCTCTCTTTCTACTAGAAAGGCTCTGCTCCTGCAGTACTGAACAACACCACACTGCTTCAAGGTAGCATCCCAAATGCCACCCTATTGACCAGGGCCCAGGCCAAAAATAGCGCATTATATAGGGTATTGGGTACCATTTGGGATACAGACACTGCTTAAATTCTGACTAAACTAATCTAAAAGTGTAGAGAACAGACATATAAAATATAAATCTCTGAAAAGAGATGCGTCAGCTCCCTTATTTATGCTCCCTTAGGTCTCAGCTTCCTTCCCATTTAGGTCTCAGCTCCCTTAGGTCTCAGCTTCCTTAGGTCTCAGCTCCCTAGCTCAGCTTCCTTAAGGGGACAAACGACTATCTAATTCCTTTCTTTCTTTAACTCCTTATTGTGACATCATCTCTGTGGTGTATCTAATGTTCTAGATCCCTCCGGCTAAAAATATCAAGATGGTGGGGTGTTCTAAGCAGTTCCCATCCTGGCTACAACAGGAAATTAACGTCATGCATAATGAGGCGAGGAGAATTTCAAGGAAATGTACCTCCCTAAAGCTAAAATCTGGTGTCTTACTGCTATTCTGGCCCATTCAGTTTCATTTATATGTTTTAATACGAAATAAAAGCCACAAATATAAATAATCAAAGCCACGTATGAATATTAACGATACAAAAAGAATGTGTATTCTACCATGTAACATTTCCAGATGAGAATATCCATGGACAATAACATTTCACAGAGAACAGCCTACCTGTTTAAAAGACCACAACAGACACACTCATTGATCCCCTTCCATTATTCATATCCTGAGAACGCAACTCTGCATAGCAACATGCAAATCTCTATTTTCTTTTTTAGTACCACAAACACTAGTAAAGTGGTTATTGAATGGCTCATGAATGATTCATTATAGACACTGGACAGGACTAAGCTTCCTCAAACTCTTTCTGGACACATCACTGTCAGGCAGACCTTTACAGTCAGGTTGATCCATCTCCCCTCCCCCCATCCTCCCCCCATCTCCTCCCCTCCCACATCATCTCCCTCCTCCTCCTCCCACATCATCTCTCCCCTCCCCCCTCCTCCCCCATCCTCACATCATCTCCTCCACATCCCCTCCTCCTCCTCCCACATCATCTCTCCTCCCCCTCCTCCCCTCCCACATCATCTCTCCTCCCCCATCATCTCCTCCCCTCCCACATCATCTCTCCTCCCCTCCTCCTCCTCCCATCATCTCTCCTCCCCTCCTCCTCCCCTCCCACATCATCTCTCCTCCCCTCCTCCTCTCCTCCTCCCACATCATCTCTCCTCCCCTCCTCCCCTCCCACATCATCTCTCCCCCCTCCCCTCCTCCCCCTCATCACTGTGTCTCCGTTCCAAATTACACTCTATTCCCCTATTTAGTGCACGACCAGGACCTCTGGTCAAAAGCAGTGCACTATATAGAAACAGGGTGTCCTTTGGGATTCAGCCTGGGAGCCAGTAAACTGCCTCCAACAAGGGAATCTCATCATGTTCACTTCCGTCACAACTAGCTATTCTGTGAGAATACTGTGTATATAGCTGTGAAACATATTTTTCCACTAATGATTCCCCGGGGAGCGTGCACATCAAACTAATGAGCGTCCACATCAAACTAATGAGCCATTAAACACATCAAACCAATGAGCGTGCACATCATCAAAGCTCTCCTCGTGTTGAGATGTTGAGCAAAAACCACAGTCGTGATGATGTTCTCTTTCAGGCCTGTCTGCCAGACAGCGTCTCAGTACAGGAAGATTCTGTCACACACACACACACACACGCCTGTCACACACACACACGCCTGTCACACACACTCACGCCTGTCACACACACACACGCCTGTCACACACACACACAAACCGCTAGAAATAGTGAGATCTGTATTGAATTGATCTGCATCCCATTCAGCGAGAGTGACAGGCCCTTTAGTGGAGATCCATCATATTATGATCCGATATAAAGGAGGTGATTCTATTGGAGGAGAAGTAACGTTGTAATGTCACACTGTTCATTCTATTGGAGGTGAAGTAACGTTGTAATGTCACACTGTTCATTCTATTGGAGGAGAAGTAACGTTGTAATGTCACACTGTTCATTCTATTGGAGGTGAAGTAACGTTGTAATGTCACACTGTTCATTCTATTGGTGGTGATGTAACGTTGTAATGTCACACTGTTCATTCTATTGGAGGAGAAGTAACGTTGTAATGTCACACTGTTCATTCTATTGGAGGTGATGTAACGTTGTAATGTCACACTGTTCATTCTATTGGAGGTGATGTAATGTCACACTGTTCATTCTATTGGAGGTGATGTAACGTTGTAATGTCACACTGTTCATTCTATTGGAGGTGATGTAATGTCACACTGTTCATTCTATTGGAGGTGATGTAACGTTGTAATGTCACACTGTTCATTCTATTGGAGGTGATGTAACGTTGTAATGTCACACTGTTCATTCTATTGGAGGTGATGTAACGTTGTAATGTCACACTGTTCATTCTATTGGAGGTGATGTAACGTTGTAATGTCACACTGTTCATTCTATTGGAGGTGATGTAACGTTGTAATGTCACACTGTTCATTCTATTGGAGGTGATGTAACGTTGTAATGTCACACTGTTCATTCTATTGGAGGTGATGTAACGTTGTAATGTCACACTGTTCATTCTATTGGAGGTGATGTAGCGTTGTAATGTCACACTGTTCATTCTATTGGAGGTGATGTAACGTTGTAATGTCACACTGTTCATTCTATTAGAGGTGATGTAACGTTGTAATGTCACACTGTTCATTCTATTGGAGGTGATGTAACGTTGTAATGTCACACTGTTCATTCTATTGGAGGTGATGTAATGTCACACTGTTCATTCTATTGGAGGTGATGTAACGTTGTAATGTCACACTGTTCATTCTATTGGAGGTGATGTAACGTTGTAATGTCACACTGTTCGTTCTATTGGAGGTGATGTAACGTTGTAATGTCACACTGTTCATTCTATTGGAGGTGATGTAACGTTGTAATGTCACACTGTTCATTCTATTGGAGGTGATGTAGCGTTGTAATGTCACACTATTCATTATATTGGAGGTGATGTAATGTCACACTGTTCATTCTATTGGAGGTGATGTAGCGTTGTAATGTCACACTGTTCATTCTATTGGAGGTGATGTAACGTTGTAATGTCACACTGTTCATTCTATTGGAGGTGATGTAACGTTGTAATGTCACACTGTTCATTCTATTGGAGGTGATGTAACATTGTAATGTCACACTGTTCATTCTATTGGAGGTGATGTAACGTTGTAATGTCACACTATTCATTATATTGGAGGTGATGTAATGTCACACTGTTCATTCTATTGGAGGTGATGTAACGTTGTAATGTCACACTGTTCATTCTATTGGAGGTGATGTAACGTTGTAATGTCACACTGTTCGTTCTATTGGAGGTGATGTAACGTTGTAATGTCACACTGTTCATTCTATTGGAGGTGATGTAACGTTGTAATGTCACACTGTTCATTCTATTGGAGGTGATGTAACGTTGTAATGTCACACTATTCATTATATTGGAGGTGATGTAATGTCACACTGTTCATTCTATTGGAGGTGATGTAACGTTGTAATGTCACACTGTTCATTCTATTGGAGGTGATGTGTAACGTTGTAATGTCACACTGTTCATTCTATTGGAGGTGATGTAACGTTGTAATGTCACACTGTTCATTCTATTGGAGGTGATGTAACGTTGTAATGTCACACTGTTCATTCTATTGGAGGTGATGTAGCGTTGTAATGTAGCATGAAGATCCATACCAGAACCAGGATATTCCTGCTGAGAGGTTCATTATGACGGAGAGGTCATTATGACGGAGAGGTCAATGTGACACAGCTTGTGACAATACTCTTAGAGGGGATCTTACTGACTGTACATGAGAATAATGTTCTGTTTAGAGGGGATCTTTCTGACTGTACAGAATACTGTTCTGTTTAGAGGACATCTTACTGACTGTACAGAATACTGTTCTGTTTAGAGGACATCTTACTGACTGTACAGAATACTGTTCTGTTTAGAGGACATCTTATTGACTGTACATGAGAATAATGTTCTGTTTAGAGGACATCTTACTGACTGTACAGAATAATGTTCTGTTTAGAGGACATCTTACTGACTGTACAGAATACTGTTCTGTTTAGAGGACATCTTACTGACTGTACAGAATACTGTTCTGTTTAGAGGACATCTTACTGACTGTACAGAATACTGTTCTGTTTAGAGGACATCTTATTGACTGTACATGAGAATAATGTTCTGTTTAGAGGACATCTTACTGACTGTACAGAATAATGTTCTGTTTAGAGGACATCTTACTGACTGTACAGAATACTGTTCTGTTTAGAGGACATCTTACTGACTGTACAGAATACTGTTCTGTTTAGAGGACATCTTACTGATTGTACAGAATACTGTTCTGTTTAGAGGACATCTTACTGACTATACAGAATACTGTTCTGTTTAGAGGACATCTTACTGACTGTACAGAATACTGTTCTGTTTAGAGGGGATCTTACTGACTGTACATGAGAATACTGTTCTGTTTAGAGGGGATCTTACTGACTGTACAGAATACTGTTCTGTTTAGAGGGGATCTTACTGACTGTACATGAGAATAATGTTCTGTTTAGAGGACATCTTACTGACTATACAGAATACTGTTCTGTTTAGAGGACATCTTACTGACTGTACAGAATACTGTTCTGTTTAGAGGACATCTTACTGACTGTACATGAGAATAATGTTCTGTTTAGAGGGGATCTTACTGACTGTACAGAATACTGTTCTGTTTAGAGGACATCTTACTGACTATACAGAATACTGTTCTGTTTAGAGGACATCTTACTGACTGTACAGAATACTGTTCTGTTTAGAGGACATCTTACTGACTATACAGAATACTGTTCTGTTTAGAGGACATCTTACTGACTGTACAGAATACTGTTCTGTTTAGAGGACATCTTACTGACTGTACAGAATACTGTTCTGTTTAGAGGACATCTTACTGACTGTACATGAGAATAATGTTCTGTTTAGATGGGTTCTGTTTAGATGGGTTCTGTTTAGAGGGGATCTTACTGACTGTACATGAGAATAATGTTCTGTTCTGTTTAGAGGACATCTTACTGACTGTACATGAGAATAATGTTCTGTTTAGAGGGGATCTTACTGACTGTACAGAATACTGTTCTGTTTAGAATAATGTTCTGTTTACACTGACTGTACACTGTTTAGAGGACATCTTACTGACTGTACAGAATACTGTTCTGTTTAGAGGACATCTTACTGACTGTACATGAGAATAATGTTCTGTTTAGATGGGTTCTGTTTAGATGGGTTCTGTTTAGATGGGTTCTGTTTAGAGGGGTTCTGTTTAGAGGGGTTCTGTTTAGAGGGGTTCTGTGTAGAGGGTGCTTACCTTTGAGAGACTCCAGCTCTTTCCTGTGAAAGACAATAGGAACAACAGTTAGAAGCAGTCTTTTCACGCGTGTCCCTCACGCTCTGTGCCAGAGTCTTTACAGCCTGTTATGAAGACAAACTGCAGGAACAGACATAACAGGAAGACATAACAGTAACATGCTTTTCATTTAACAACAACTGCAAAGTGCTGCTACAGTGAGTCCATCATTGAGTCCAAAACTACATGATGCTCATTCTAAAGCTTCATTCAGATACAGCAGAGTTCAGCTCCTCTTTCGAGTCTATACCCTCAGATGAACAATAACCTCCCATCAGCTCCTCTCTCTCTCTAGTCTATACCCTCAGATGAACAATAACCTCCCATCAGCTCCTCTCTCTCTAGTCTATACCCTCAGATGAACAGTAACCTCCCATCAGCTCCTCTCTCTCTCTAGTCTATACCCTCAGATGAACAATAACCTCCCATCAGCTCCTCTCTCTCTCTAGTCTATACCCTCAGATGAACAATAACCTCCCATCAGCTCCTCTCTCTCTCTAGTCTCTACCCTCAGATGAACAATAACCTCCCATCAGCTCCTCTCTCTCTCTAGTCTATACCCTCAGATGAACAATAACCTCCCATCAGCTCCTCTCTCTCTCTAGTCTATACCCTCAGATGAACAATAACCTCCCATCAGCTCCTCTCTCTCTCTAGTCTCTACCCTCAGATGAACAATAACCTCCCATCAGCTCCTCTCTCTAGTCTATACCCTCAGATGAACAATAACCTCCCATCAGCTCCTCTCTCTAGTCTCTACCCTCAGATGAACAATAACCTCCCATCAGCTCCTCTCTCTCTCTAGTCTATACCCTCAGATGAACAATAACCTCCCATCAGCTCCTCTCTCTCTCCCATCAGTCTCTACCCTCAGATGAACAATAACCTCCCATCAGCTCCTCTCTCTCTCTAGTCTCTACCCTCAGATGAACAATAACCTCCCATCAGCTCCTCTCTCTCTCTAGTCTCTACCCTCAGATGAACAATAACCTCCCATCAGCTCCTCTCTCTCTAGTCTATACCCTCAGATGAACAATAACCTCCCATCAGCTCCTCTATCTCTCTAGTCTATACCCTCAGATGAACAATAACCTCCCATCAGCTCCTCTCTCGCTCTAGTCTATACCCTCAGATGAACAATAACCTCCCATCAGCTCCTCTCTCTCTCTAGTCTATACCCTCAGATGAACAATAACCTCCCATCAGCTCCTCTCTCTCTAGTCTACACCCTCAGATGAACAATAACCTCCCATCAGCTAACCTCCCATCAGCTCCTCTCTCTAGTCTCTACCCTCAGATGAACAATAACCTCCCATCAGCTCCTCTCTCTAGTCTATACCCTCAGATGAACAATAACCTCCCATCAGCTCCTCCTCTCTCTAGTCTCCCATCACCGTCAGATGAACAATAACCTCCCATCAGCTCCTCTCTCTCTAGTCTCTACCCTCAGATGAACAATAACCTCCCATCAGCTCCTCTCTCTCTCTCTAGTCTATACCCTCAGATGAACAATAACCTCCCATCAGCTCCTCTCTCTCTCTAGTCTCTACCCTCAGATGAACAATAACCTCCCATCAGCTCCTCTCTCTCTCTAGTCTATACCCTCAGATGAACAATAACCTCCCATCAGCTCCTCTCTCTCTCTAGTCTCTACCCTCAGATGAACAATAACCTCCCATCAGCTCTCTCTCTCTGTCTATACCCTCAGATGAACAATAACCTCCCATCAGCTCCTCTCTCTCTAGTCTACACCCTCAGATGAACAATAACCTCCCACCTCCCAGTCTAGATGAACAATAACCTCCCATCAGCTCTCTCTCTCTCTAGTCTCTACCCTCAGATGAACAATAACCTCCCATCAGCTCCTCTCTCTCTAGTCTATACCCTCAGATGAACAATAACCTCCCATCAGCTCCTCTCTCTCTAGTCTCTACCCTCAGATGAACAATAACCTCCCATCAGCTCCTCTCTCTCTAGTCTCTACCCTCAGATGAACAATAACCTCCCATCAGCTCCTCCTCTCTCTAGTCTAACCCTCAGATGAACAATAACCTCCCATCAGCTCCTCTCTCTCTAGTCTATACCCTCAGATGAACAATAACCTCCCATCAGCTCCTCTCTCTCTAGTCTCTACCCTCAGATGAACAATAACCTCCCATCAGCTCCTCTCTCTCTCTAGTCTATACCCTCAGATGAACAATAACCTCCCATCAGCTCCTCTCTCTCTCTAGTCTATACCCTCAGATGAACAATAACCTCCCATCAGCTCCTCTCTCTCTCTAGTCTATACCCTCAGATGAACAATAACCTCCAACTCTCCTCATCAGCTCTGCCCTCAGATGAACTAGCTCTAACCTCCCTCCCATCAGCTCCTCTCTAGTCTATACCCTCAGATGAACAATAACCTCCCATCAGCTCCTCTCTCTCTCTATGAACAATAACCTCCCATCAGCTCCTCTCTAGTCTCTACCCTCAGATGAACAATAACCTCCCATCAGCTCCTCTCTCTAGTCTATACCGTCAGATGAACAATAACTCCCATCAGCCTCTAGATGAACAATAACCTCCCACCCTCAGATGAACAATAACCTCCCATCAGCTCCTCTCTCTCTAGTCTCTACCCTCAGATGAACAATAACCTCCCATCAGCTCCTCTCTCTCTCTAGTCTATACCCTCAGATGAACAATAACCTCCCATCAGCTCCTCTCTCTCTAGTCTATACCCTCAGATGAACAATAACCTCCCATCAGCTCCTCTCTCTCTAGTCTCTACCCTCAGATGAACAATAACCTCCCATCAGCTCCTCTCTCTCTAGTCTATACCCTCAGATGAACAATAACCTCCCATCAGCTCCTCTCTCTTCTAGTCTATACCCTCAGATGAACAATAACCTCCCATCAGCTCCTCTCTTCTAGTCTCACCCTCAGATGAACAATAACCTCCCATCAGCTCCTCTCTCTCTCTAGTCTCTACCCTCAGATGAACAATAACCTCCCATCAGCTCCTCTCTCTAGTCTATACCCTCAGATGAACAATAACCTCCCATCAGCTCCTCTCTCTAGTCTATACCGTCAGATGAACAATAATCTCCCATCAGCTCCTCTCTCTAGTCTATACCCTCAGATGAACAATAACCTCCCATCAGCTCCTCTCTCTAGTCTCTACCCTCAGATGAACAATAACCTCCCACCAGCTCCTCTCTCTCTCTAGTCTATACCCTCAGATGAACAATAACCTCCCATCAGCTCCTCTCTCTAGTCTATAGCCAGATGAACAATAATCTCCCATCAGCTCCTCTCTCTAGTCTATACCCTCAGATGAACAATAACCTCCCATCAGCTCCTCTCTCTAGTCTATACCCTCAGATGAACAATAACCTCCCATCAGCTCCTCTCTCTCTCTAGTCTATACCCTCAGATGAACAATAACCTCCCATCAGCTCCTCTCTCTAGTCTATACCCTCAGATGAACAATAACCTCCCATCAGCTCCTCTCTCTCTCCCATCAGTCTACACCCTCAGATGAACAATAACCTCCCATCAGCTCCTCTCTCTCTCTAGTCTATACCCTCAGATGAACAATAACCTCCCATCAGCTCCTCTCTCTCTAGTCTATACCCTCAGATGAACAATAACCTCCCATCAGCTCCTCTCTCTCTAGTCTATACCCTCAGATGAACAATAACCTCCCATCAGCTCCTCTCTCTAGTCTATACCATCAGATGAACAATAACCTCCCATCAGCTCTAGTCTATAGCCTCAGATGAACAATAACCTCCCCATCAGCTCCTCTCTCTCTAGTCTACACCCTCAGATGAACAATAACCTCCCATCAGCTCCTCTCTCTCTAGTCTACACCCTCAGATGAACAATAACCTCCCATCTGTGAATCAAGGCCAGAAACAAAGTATTTTAGCTGTCTGGGTTTACACATCACTTAACAGCCAGGGCTATTTAATGGCTGTCTAATGGCAAAGTACAACTAAAAACACAAATCTTTTTTATTTAACCTTTATTTAAGTACGCAAGTCGGTTAAGAACAAATTCTTATTCATCATGACTGCCTACCCCGGCCAAACCCGGACAACTATAAGCACTATAATGCCAAGGACTGACATGAATAACAGGCATGTTGTTTTCCTTGAACAGATGACGCTTCATTTTTGTCTCACATAAATCACTGAAAGTGAATCTCCTTCTAGTTGTTATCTCGCTCCTCTACTCTGCTAGGCATGAGCCTGCAACTCTCATCAGGGTAGCCTAGTGGTTAGAGCGTTGGACTAGTAACCGGAAGGTTGCAAGTTCAAACCCCCGAGCTGACAAGGTACAAATCTGTCATTCTGCCCCTGAACAAGGCAGTTAACCCACTGTTCCCCCGTAGGCCGTCATTTAAAATAAGAATTTGGTCTTAACTGACTTGCCTAGTTAAATAAAGGTTCAAAAAACCTTTAATGAACCTCTCCAGCATTGCACTTCATCATTTATTTCCTTATAGAATCATAGCCACGTGAAGGGTTCTGAACGAGCTGCAGCACCCTGATTAATGGAAATACATTTACCAAAATAAATCATTCAGAACAGCCTAGTACAGCATGAGAAGGGGACCATTTAGCCAGAGGACCACTAGCTGTGGACTGTAGCCCAATAAAAGGACTATCATTTAGCCACAGAGGACCGCTAGCTGTGGACTGTAGCCCAATAAAAGGACTATCATTTAGCCACAGAGGACCACTAGCTGTGGACTGTAGCCCAATAAAAAGGACTATCATTTAGCCACAGAGGACCGCACTAGCTGTGGACTGTAGCCCAATAAAAAGGACTATCATTTAGCCACAGAGGACCACTGGCTGTGGACTGTATCCCAATAAAAGGACTATCATTTAGCCACAGAGGACCACTAGCTGTGGACTGTAGCCCAATAAAAGGACTATCATTTAGCCACAGAGGACCACTAGCTGTGGACTGTAGCCCAATAAAAAGGACTATCATTTAGCCACAGAGGACCACTAGCTGTGGACTGTAGCCCAATAAAAAGGACTATCATTTAGCCACAGAGGACCACTAGCTGTGGAATGTATCCCAATAAAAAGGACTATCATTTAGCCACAGAGGACCACTAGCTGTGGACTGTAGCCCAATAAAAAGGACTATCATTTAGCCACAGAGGACCGCTAGCTGTGGACTGTAGCCCAATAAAAGGACTATCATTTAGCCACAGAGGACCGCTAGCTGTGGACTGTAGCCCAATAAAAAGGACTATCATTTAGCCACAGAGGACCGCTAGCTGTGGACTGTAGCCCAATAAAAATGACTATCATTTAGCCACAGAGGACCACTAGCTGTGGACTGTATCCCAATAAAAAGGACTATCATTTAGCCACAGAGGACCACTAGCTGTGGACTGTATCCCAATAAAAAGGACTATCATTTAGCCACAGAGGACCACTAGCTGTGGACTGTAGCCCAATAAAAGGACTATCATTTAGCCACAGAGGACCACTAGCTGTGGACTGTAGCCCAATAAAAAGGACTATCATTTAGCCACAGAGGACCGCTAGCTGTGGACTGTAGCCCAATAAAAGGACTATCATTTAGCCACAGAGGACCGCTAGCTGTGGACTGTATCCCAATAAAAGGACTATCATTTAGCCACAGAGGACCACTAGCTGTGGACTGTAGCCCAATAAAAGGACTATCATTTAGCCACAGAGGACCACTAGCTGTGGACTGTATCCCAATAAAAAGGACTATCATTTAGCCACAGAGGACCACTAGCTGTGGACTGTAGCCCAATAAAAGACTATCATTTAGCCACAGAGGACCACTAGCTGTGGACTGTATCCCAATAAAAGGGACTATCATTTAGCCACAGAGGACCGCTTAGCTGTGGACTGTAGCCCAATAAAAAGGACTATCATTTAGCCACAGAGGACCGCTAGCTGTGGACTGTAGCCCAATAAAGGACTATCATTTAGCCACAGAGGACCGCTAGCTGTGGACTGTATCCCCAATAAAAAGGACTATCATTTAGCCACAGAGGACCACTAGCTGTGGACTGTAGCCCAATAAAAGGACTATCATTTAGCCACAGAGGACTACTAGCTGTGACTGTAGCCCAATAAAAGGACTATCATTTAGCCACAGAGGACCGCTAGCTGTGGACTGTAGCCCAATAAAAAGGACTATCATTTAGCCACAGAGGACCACTAGCTGTGGACTGTAGCCCAATAAAAAGGACTATCATTTAGCCACAGAGGGACCACTAGCTGTGGACTGTAGCCCAATAAAAAGGACTATCATTTAGCCACAGAGGACCACTAGCTGTGGACTGTAGCCCAATAAAAAGGACTATCATTTAGCCACAGAGGACCACTAGCTGTGGACTGTAGCCCAATAAAAAGGACTATCATTTAGCCACAGAGGACCACTAGCTGTGGACTGTAAACAATAAAAAGGACTATCATTTAGCCACAGAGGACCACTAGCTGTGGACTGTAGCCCAATAAAAAGGACTATCATTTAGCCACAGAGGACCACTAGCTGTGGACTGTAGCCCAATAAAAAGGACTATCATTTAGCCACAGAGGGACCACTAGCTGTGGACTGTAGCCCAATAAAAGGACTATCATTTAGCCACAGAGGACCACTAGCTGTGGACTGTAGCCCAATAAAAGGTATCAAGCCACAGAGACCACTAGCTGTGGACTGTAGCCCAATAAAAAGGACTATCATTTAGCCAGAGGACCGCTAGCTGTGGACTGTAGCCCAATAAAAAGGACTATCATTTAGCCACAGAGGACCACTAGCTGTGGACTGTAGCCCAATAAAAAGGACTATCATTTAGCCACAGAGGACCACTAGCTGTGGACTGTAGCCCAATAAAAAGAAAGAGCCTACAGTCGGGAACGTGAGGCAAATCTGTCAGTGAAAACACAGGTTGGAAAGTAAATGGCTCCTGCTGAAAACACTCTGCTGTCGGCTACCAACATATTAAAAGGTAACATTTTTAAAAATTAGATCTACTTCCAAATATTGTTTTACAAGAAGAGAGAAAGAAGCTTTTGACATGAGCGCGTCGTCAATCACCAGAGAGTGAGCTGCTCATCAGTGAGTGATTTAGTGAAACTGGGCTCCCGAGTGACGCAGCGGTCTCAAGCACTGCATCTTAGTGCAAGCGGCATCACCACAGTCCCTGGATCGAATCCAGGCTGTATCACATCCGGCCGTGATTGGGAGTCCCATACAATTGGTCCAGCGTCGTCCGGGTTTGGCCGGTGTAGACCGTCATTGTAAATAAGAATTTGTTCTTAACTGACTAGTTAAATAAAAGGTAACATAAAAAAGGACTATAATTTCCTCCTCATATTGTAACCTACAACGTGTCTCCACACACCGAGGCCTGGACTAGTGATGGATTCAAGACGAGGTTCATTTATTTTTTAAACCCTTTTTCTCCCCAATCTCGTGGTGTCCAATTGTTTAGTAGCTACTATCTTGTCTCATCGCTACAACTCCTGTACGGGAGAGACGAACCAACCCAACCAAGCTGCACTGCTTCTTTAACACAGCGCGCATCCAACCCGGGAAGCCAGCCACACAATGTGTCGGAGGAAACACCGTGCACCTGGAAACCTTGGTTAGCGTGCACTGCGCCCGGCCCGCCACAGGAGTCGCTGGTACGCGATGAGACAAGGATTTCCCTACCGGCCAAACCCTCCCTAACCCGGGCGACGCTAGGCCAATTGTGCGTCGCCCACGGACTCCCGGTCGCGGCCGGTGACGACAGACCCTGGGCGCGAACCCAGAGTCTCTGGTGGCGCAGCTAGAGCTGCCACCCGGGAGGCCACGGTGGTTTTATTGATCTCAGATTCTCAGTGTCATAGTAGCCTGCCGTCTCCATCAGGTGTGTGGTATTAAAACAAGATTCTATCAGTCTCCATCAGGTGTGTGGTATTAAAACAAGATTCTATCAGTCTCCATCAGGTGTGTGGTATTAAAACAAGATTCTGTCAGTCTCCATCAGGTGTGTGGTATTAAAACAAGATTCTATCAGTCTCCATCAGGTGTGTGGTATTAAAACAAGATTCTGTCAGTCTCCATCAGGTGTGTGGTATTAAAACAATATTCTGTCAGTCTCCATCAGGTGTGTGGTATTAAAACAAGATTCTATCAGTCTCCATCAGGTGTGTGGTATTAAAACAAGATTCTATCAGTCTCCATCAGGTGTGTGGTATTAAAACAAGATTCTGTCAGTCTCCATCAGGTGTGTGTATTAAAACAAGATTATGTCAGTCTCCATCAGGTGTGTGTATTAAAACAAGATTCTGCAGTCTCCATCAGGTGTGTGGTATTAAACAAGATTCTGTCAGTCTCCATCAGGTGTGTGGTATTAAAACAAGATTCTGTCAGTCTCCATCAGGTGTGTGGTATTAAAACAAGATTCTGTCAGTCTCCATCAGGTGTGTGTGTATTAAAACAAGATTCTGTCAGTCTCCATCAGGTGTGTGGTATTAAAACAAGATTCTATCAGTCTCCATCAGGTGTGTGGTATTAAAACAAGATTATATCAGTCTCCATCAGGTGTGTGTGGTATTAAAACAGATTCTATCAGTCTCCATCAGGTGTGTGGTATTAAAACAAGATTCTGTCAGTCTCCATCAGGTGTGTGGTATTAAAACAAGATTCTGTCAGTCTCCATCAGGTGTGTGGTATTAAAACAAGATTCTGTCAGTCTCCATCAGGTGTGTGGTATTAAAACAAGATTATGTCAGTCTCCATCAGGTGTGTGGTATTAAAACAAGATTCTGTCAGTCTCCATCAGGTGTGTGGTATTAAAACAAGATTCTATCAGTCTCCATCAGGTGTGTGGTATTAAACAAGATTCTGTCAGTCTCCATCAGGTGTGATATTATAACAAGATTCTATCAGTCTCCATCAGGTGTGATATTATAACAAGATTCTGTCAGTCTCCATCAGGTGTGTGGTATTAAAACAAGATTCTATCAGTCTCCATCAGGTGTGTGTGTATTAAAACAAGATTCTATCAGTCTCCATCAGGTGTGTGTGGTATTAAAACAAGATTCTGTCAGTCTCCATCAGGTGTGTGGTATTAAACAAGATTCTGTCAGTCTCCATCAGGTGTGTGGTATTAAAACAAGATTCTGTCAGTCTCCATCAGGTGTGGTATTAAAACAAGATTCTGTCAGTCTCCATCAGGTGTGGGTATTAAAACAAGATTCTGTCAGTCTCCATCAGGTGTGTGGTATTAAAACAAGATTCTGTCAGTCTCCATCAGGTGTGATATTAAAACAAGATTCTATCAGTCTCCATCAGGTGTGTGGTATTAAAACAAGATTATATCAGTCTCCATCAGGTGTGTGGTATTAAACAAGATTCTATCAGTCTCCATCAGGTGTGTGGTATTAAACAAGATTCTGTCAGTCTCCATCAGGTGTGTGGTATTAAAACAAGATTCTGTCAGTCTCCATCAGGTGTGTATTAAAAACAAGATTCTGTCAGTCTCCATCAGGTGTGTATTAAAACAAGATTATGTCAGTCTCCATCAGGTGTGATATTAAAACAAGATTCTGTCAGTCTCCATCAGGTGTGTGGTATTAAAACAAGATTCTATCAGTCTCCATCAGGTGTGTATTAAACAAGATTCTGTCAGTCTCCATCAGGTGTGATATTATAACAAGATTCTATCAGTCTCCATCAGGTGATATTATAACAAGATTCTGTCAGTCTCCATCAGGTGTGATATTATAACAAGATTCTATCAGTCTCCATCAGGTGATATTATAACAAGATTCTGTCAGTCTCCATCAGGTGTGTGGTATTAAAACAAGATTCTATCAGTCTCCATCAGGTGTATTAAACAAGATTATATCAGTCTCCATCAGGTGTGTGGTATTAAAACAAGATTCTGTCAGTCTCCATCAGGTGTGTGGTATTAAAACAAGATTCTGTCAGTCTCCATCAGGTGTGTGGTATTAAAACAAGATTCTGTCAGTCTCCATCAGGTGTGTGTATTAAAACAAGATTCTGTCAGTCTCCATCAGGTGTGTGGTATTAAAAACAAGATTCTGTCAGTCTCCATCAGGTATTAAAACAAGATTCTGTCAGTCTCCATCAGGTGTGATATTATAACAAGATTCTGTCAGTCTCCATCAGGTGTGTGGTATTAAAACAAGATTCTGTCAGTCTCCATCAGGTGTGATATTATAACAAGATTCTGTCAGTCTCCATCAGGTGTGTGGTATTAAAACAAGATTCTATCAGTCTCCATCAGGTGTGGTATTAAAACAAGATTCTGTCATCTCCATCAGGTGTGATATTATAACAAGATTCTGTCAGTCTCCATCAGGTGTGTGGTATTAAAACAAGATTCTATCAGTCTCCATCAGGTGTGTGGTATTAAAACAAGATTCTATCAGTCAGCCATCAGGTGTGTGGCTTAAAATGAGATTCTGTCAGTCTCCATCAGGTGTGATATTATAACAAGATTCTGTCAGTCTCCATCAGGTGTGTGTGGTATTAAAACAAGATTCAGTCTCTCCATCAGGTGTGATATTATAACAAGATTCTGTCAGTCTCATCAGGTGTGGTATTATTATCAGTCTCCATCAGGTGTGTGGTATTAAAACAAGATTCTATCAGTCTCCATCAGGTGATGGTATTAAAACAAGATTCTGTCAGTCTCCATCAGGTGTGATATTATAACAAGATTCTGTCAGTCTCCATCAGGTGTGTGTATTAAAACAAGATTCTGTCAGTCTCCATCAGGTGTGTGGTATTAAAACAAGATTCTGTCAGTCTCCATCAGGTGTGATTAAAACAAGATTATGAATAAGATTCTGTCAGTCTCCATCAGGTGTGTGGTATTAAAACAAGATTCTATCAGTCTCCATCAGGTGTGTGGTATTAAAACAAGATTCTGTCAGTCTCCATCAGGTGTGGTATTAAAACAAGATTCTATCAGTCTCCATCAGGTGTGTGGTATTAAAACAAGATTCTGTCAGTCTCCATCAGGTGTGTGGTATTAAAACAAGATTCTGATATTGTGTGGTATTGAAAACAAGATTCTGTCAGTCTCCATCAGGTGATATTATAACAAGATTCTGTCAGTCTCCAGTCATGTAAAGACAACTCCATGTAATGTGTTTATAAAGGCCAACATTTTCCCAGGACCCCGGGCTACTAAAAATGTCCCCCATGTGTGGAATGTCAGTAAGTGTCTCTACTCCACTGCTCTATGCCAATACGGTGATATGCATGCAATGCTTTATTAGAAAATGTGAATTATTTTCTCTCTCATACATTCTGCTACCTCAGAACTCCCAATAACTCACGCTCACATTGACAAATGAAGCACTGGGCTCTTAAAATGATGACTCTAGTCTAGTGGACATGCCATCAAATAGACCTGGCAGTTTCTGACGAACGACAGTGGAATTGAAGAAGCAGCTTTGTGCATCTTGGTAAACTGTCAGGCAGCATCACACCGTAATGAGAACCTCAAGGCGTACAGAATAATAATCCCACATCACAGATAAGAGGACAATGCCACTGGAGGACTGCTGCTGTAAAGGCTTTTCTACTGAGGTGCAGGAAGGCTTAAGCAGCAATGACAGTACATGCGCTTTCTGTACACGTTTCTAGGAAGTATCCAATTTCCCCACAGATGTGAATATTTTATGATATATAACGTCAATGGGTCATACAGTGGGGCAAAAAGTATTTAGTCAGCCACCAATTGTGCAAGTTCTCCCACTTAAAAAGATGAGAGGCCTGTAATTTTCATCAGTTTGTCATACAGTGCATTTGGAAAGTATTCAGACCCAATGACTTTCTCCACATTTTGATTACGATACAGCGTTATTCTAAAATGGATTCGTTTTTTATTCCTCGTTAATCTACACACATTCCATCATGACAAAGCAAAAACAGATAGATGCTTTTGAAAATATATATCATTTTTAAATGTCTGAAATGTCACATTTCCCACAGTATTCTGACCCTGCTGCTTGTTTTTCCTGGGCCGGTATGATACTATGTTATGATACTGAGGAATCCATCTGGACGCAACACAGTGGTGCATCAAGGGGTGAACCTGTTTTTATATCAGACAATAACTCAGGGATATAGAGTTGGGGAATGGTTGTCAAAATGAAGTGGAGTATTAGCCAGGACGAATGACCACAACGTGCTATTGGGAGTAAAATCCTGAGGTCAGAGAGAACGGAAAACCTACCGACTTTTTCTTCTTGTAGTTCTCCAGCTGCAGGACCTGAAGTGTCCGCTGCTGCTCACACTGACCACACAGGTTGTCCAGGTACATCAGCCGGCTCTCCAGCTTCCTCAAAGTCTGTCCGGTGGGCTGTATGTGGCAGGGGGAGGGAACATATTACATTTAGTCATTCAGTCATCCAGAGAGACTTACATGAGCAGTTAGACTGCCTTGCTCAAGAGCACATCGGCAGATTCAAACCAGCAACCTTTCAGTTACTGTCCCAACGCTTTACTGCTAGCCCTGATGGAACTATTGTCATGACAACTTCATTGTGCTATGAAGCTGTATCTCATTGTTGTGTCTGTCCAACTGCTGCTCTGGGAGACTGCCAGACTCTGTCCGACTGCTGCTGGGAGAGACTGTTGCCAGACTCTGTCCAACTGCTGCTGGGAGACTGTTGCCAGACTCTGTCCAACTGCTGCTGGGAGACTGTTGCCAGACTCTGTCCAACTGCTGCTGGGAGACTGTTGCTGTCTCTGTCCAACTGCTGCTGGGAGACTGCTGTGTCTGTCCGACTGCTGCTGGGAGACTGTTGTGCTGGTCTTTCCAACTGCTGCTGGGAGACTGTTGTCTGTCCAACTGCTGCTGGGGAGACTGTTGCCAGACTGTCCAACTGTTGCTGGGAGACTGTTGCCAGACTCTGTCCAACTGCTGCTGGGAGACTGTTGCCAGACTCCAGTGTCTGTCAACTGCTGCTGGGAGACTGTTGCCAGACTCTGTCCAACTGCTGCTGGGAGACTGTTGCCAGACTCTGTCCAACTTTGCTGGGAGACTGTTGCCAGACTCTGTCCAACTGCTGCTGGGAGACTGTTGCCAGATAATCTCTGTCCAACTGCTGCTGGGAGACTGCCACCGTGTGTCTGTCCAACTGCTGCTGGGAGACTGTTGCCAGACTCTGTCCAACTGCTGCTGGGAGACTGTTGTGACTCTGTCCAACTGCTGCTGGGAGACTGTTGCCAGACTCTGTCCAACTGCTGCTGGGAGACTGTTGCCAGACTCTGTCCAACTGCTGCTGGGAGACTGTTGCCAGACTCTGTCCAACTGCTGCTGGGAGACTGTTGCCAGACTCTGTCCAACTGCTGCTGGGAGACTGTTGCCAGACTCTGTCCAACTGCTGCTGGGAGACTGCTGCCAGACTCTGTCCAACTGCTGCTGCTGGGAGACTGCTTGCCAGACTCTGTCCAACTGCTGCTGGGAGACTGTTGCCAGACTCTGTCCGACTGCTGCTGGGAGACTGTTGCCAGACTCTGTCCGACTGCTGCTGGGAGACTGTTGCCAGACTCTGTCCAACTGCTGCTGGGAGACTGTTGCCAGACTCTGTCCAACTGCTGCTGGGAGACTGTTGCCAGACTCTGTCCAACTGCTGCTGGGAGACTGTTGCCAGACTCTGTCCAACTGCTGCTGGGAGACTGTTGCCAGACTCTGTATAATATTTTCATGTGAATATTTCCAATAAAACACAAAGGAACTATTATTCACTACACTACTGAAACACAAGTGAACACTGACATCTGGTGGTCATATAGGGAAACTGTTTGTACTCGGAGCACTATTTATTAATTAAAATGTTATTTAACTAGGCAAGTCAGTTAAGAACAAATTATTATTTACAATGACAGCCTACCCCGGTCAAAACCTCACCTAACCTTAGACCGCTGCCCACTCGGGAGCCCAACCACTATCACTGTCCAAAGTCAAAGACAATTAAAAAGGAAATATGCCATTTTTTGAGGCATTATCTGGAACTCTATACAGGCCAGGAACAAATCTACAAATGTCAATATTCTAAATAAAGTTAAATCCACTGAATTATATTCAACTTCTTTCACCTTCCTAGAACACATCTCTCAGTCTGTTCATACTGGAATTTCCCATGTGCTCGCTAGAATTCATCACGTGCAACTCATTGGCTGAGACAGGAGACACCCATTCTAGAATGATGGAATGAAAGTCCTCAGAGTTCTAAACAATCCAACTACTATCTAACATGGATTACAGCACAACCAGCGCTGAACAGTGAGTTCAAATAAACTACAAATCTAAGGGTTGTTTGCTCTAATGTCCAAATTTTGGGCTTGACAGTTTTGGGCTCAGGCTTGGAGACATCTGGCGAATCAACAGGAAATCAATGGCATTAGGAGAACACACCCTATGGCCAGTGACAAATCACAGTGTACACCACAACAGAGACAGATTATTATCCTGATGAGATCTCTGTCACTACTGACTATTCAGGAAAGGGGAGGAGTCTCTGTCACTACTGACTATTCAGGAAAGGGGAGGAGTCTCTGTCACTACTGACTATTCAGGAAAGGGGAGGAGTCTCTGTCACTACTGACTATTCAGGAAAGGGGAGGAGTCTCTGTCACTACTGACTATTCAGGAAAGGGGAGGAGTCTCTGTCACTACTGACTATTCAGGAAAGGGGAGGAGTCTCTGTCACTACTGACTATTCAGGAAAGGGGAGGAGTCTCTGTCACTACTGACTATTCAGGGCAGGGTAGGAGTCTCTGTCACTACTGACTATTCAGGGCAGGGTAGGAGTCAAACTATTCTAGAACTACTGACTTTCAGGGCAGGGTAAGTCTCTGTCACTACTGACTTTCAGGGCAGGGTAGGAGTCTGGACTAAGGGCAGGGTAGGAGTCGATGACTATTCAGGACAGGGCAGGGAGGAGGGTTCCAATTCCATGAACAATGACAAAACTAGAAACTATTTAGAGAAGACCGATTCATACTGGTAAAGGCCGATGCATGGAATAATACGAAAGTATCGAAGACTACTCCGTGCTGTATGGTGATGAAGTAGTTCAAGCTACCTATAGAGGTGATTTGGGAATCTGATTCTGAAGTCAGATTTTATGACAGATCTGTCCCCTTAAGACTATAAACGTGTTTTGTTTCAAACAAGCCATGTGTAAAAAGGCTTCCAATCCCCCCTTCACCATGTTGGCACCAGTAGCTATTATTACCCCACTGCCAGCTGAAGCACCACAGGTAACAGGCAGGCCGTGGCAGCTGGTGCCCTACAGTACCACCGCTCTCTCAAGGTGAACACAGCTCAGCCCGTCATAAACACCCCTGACATCAACCTACTCTACAACAAAGATAACAAAGGTCCCCCCAAAATTAATTTTTAATGAAGAGTGGCATTGACATTCAGTAATTGTGACATTTCTCTCCACTATAATAGGATCCACTGTTGACTGGTCCTAAAGGTTTCCTGGTGCAGTCTATGATAAGTAGGCTACGTCCTGAATTTCCACCTCTCTTCCTCCCAAGTGTGCACTTGGTGTAAGCATTGTCTGGAGAGTTTCCACCATTGTAAACTCCATGCGAGAAAGAGTGTGCAAGTACACACTTGAGCAGAAGAGTGAAGACTCTAAACTCAGACATAGTGACTCACCGATGCGGTTGGTGCACGTCTCCAGGTCTGTGAGGAAGCCTGGGATCTGCTGTAGTTGTTCCTGTAGTTCCACCACTGCTGCTCTTCTCTTCTCCCAGTGTGCAGACAGCATCACCACCTCTCCATCCACTGTCTGAGACATACAGAGACATACAGAGAGAGAAGACAAGACGAGAGAGAGACAGACGAGAGAGAGAGAGAGAGAGAAGATGAGAGAGAGAAGACAGACGAGAGAGAGAGAGAGAGAAGACAGACGAGAGAGAGAGAGAAGGCAGACGAGAGAGAGAGAAGGCAGACGAGAGAGAGAGAAGGCAGACGAGAGAGAGAGAAGACAGACGAGAGAGAGAGAAGACAGACGAGAGAGAGAGAAGACAGACGAGAGAGAGAGAGAGACAGACGAGAGAGAGAGAGAGAGAGACAGACGAGAGAGAGAGAGACAGACGAGAGAGAGAGAGAGACAGACGAGAGAGAGAGAGAGAGAGACAGACGAGATGAGAGAAGGCAGACGAGAGAGAGAAGACAGACGAGAGAGAGAGAGAGACAGACGAGAGACGAGAGAGAGAGACAGACGAGAGAGAGAGACAGACGAGAGAGAGAGAGACAGACGAGAGAGAGAGAGAGAGAGACAGACGAGAGAGAGAGAGAGAGACAGACGAGAGAGAGATATATACGAGAGAGAGAGAGACAGATATATATATACGAGAGATAGAGAGACAGACGATGAGAGAGAGAGAGACAGAGAGAGAAGAGAGAGAGACAGAAGACGAGAGAGAGAGAGAGAAGACGAGAGAGAGAGAGACAGACGAGAGAAGACGAGAGAGAGAAAGAGAGAGAGAGACGAGAGAGAAGACAGACGAGAGAAGAGAGAGAGAGACGAGAGAGAGAGAGAGACAAGAGAGAGAAGACGAGAGAGAGAAGAGAGAAGACGAGAGAGAAGACAGAGAGAGAGAAGACAGACAGAGAGAGAGACAGACGAAGAGAGAGAGAGAGAGAGAAGACAGACGAGAGAGAGAGAGAGAAGACAGACGAGAGAGAGAGAGAGAAGACAGATCTAGAGAGAGAGAGAAGACAGACAGAGAGAGAGAGAAGACAGACGAGAGAGAGAGAGAAGAAAGAGAGAGAAGACAGACGAGAGAGAGAGAGAGAAGAGAGAGAGAGAGAGAGAGAAGACAGACGAGAGAAGAAGACAGACGAGAGAGAGAGAGAGAAGAGAGAAGACGAGAAGAGAGAGAGAGAGAGAAGAAAGACGAGAGAGAGAGAAGACAGACGAGAGAGAGAAACAGACGAGAGAGAGAGAGAGAGAGAGACGACAGAGAGAGAGAGAGAGAGAGAGAGAAGACAGACGAGAGAGAGAGAGAGAGAGAAGAAGACGAGAGAGAGAGAGAGAGAGAGAGAGAAGAGAAGAAGACAGACGAGAGAGAGAGAGAGAGAGAGAAGACAGAGACGAGAGAGAGAGAGAGAGAGAAGACAGACGAGAGAGAGAGAGAAGACAGACGAGAGAGAGAGATAAGAGACAGACGAGAGAGAAGAGAAGACAGACGAGAGAGAGAGAGAAGACAGACGAGAGAGAGAGAAGACAGACGAGAGAGAGAGAAGACAGACGAGAGAGAGAGAGAAGACAGAAGAGAGAAGACAGAGAGAGAGAGAAAGACGAGAGAGAGAAGAAGACAGACGAGAGAGAAGAAAGACGAGAGAGAAGAAAGACGAGAGAAAGACGAGAGAAGAAAAAGACGAGAGACAGAGAGAAGACAGACGAGAGAAGGTGAGATGTGCCTATGTATTATTATTGTTGATGTGTAATTCAATGCAAGTCAAATGAATAGATTGAGCTACAGTTCATACAAACCTCTCCAGCTTTCGCGCAATCTTTAGCTTTTCTGTGGAGAGTCACCCAGGTGTCTTCGTACCTTTGAAAGACAAGAAACTAATGAAACAAACGAGGCACACACACACAAATGGCACACTATTCCCTATATTGTGCACTAATTTAGACCCTGTGGGACCTGGTCCAAAGAGACCTGTGGGCCCTGGTCCAAAGAGACCTGTGGGGCCTGGTCCAGAGAGACCTGTGGGGCCTGGTCCAGAGAGACCTGTGGGCCCTGGTCCAAAGAGACCTGTGGGCCCTGGTCCAAAGAGACCTGTGGGCCCTGGTCCAAAGAGACCTGTGGGCCCTGGTCCAAAGAGACCTGTGGGCCCTGGTCCAAAGAGACCTGTGGGGCCTGGTCCAAAGAGACCTGTGGGGCCTGGTCCAAAGAGACCTGTGGGGCCTGGTCCAGAGAGACCTGTGGGGCCTGGTCCAAAGAGACCTGTGGGGCCTGGTCCAAAGAGACCTGTGGGGCCTGGTCCAGAGAGACCTGTGGGGCCTGTTCCAGAGAGACCTGTGGGGCCTGGTCCAGAGAGACCTGTGGGGCCTGGTCCAGAGAGACCTGTGGGGCCTGGTCCAGAGAGACCTGTGGGGCCTGGTCCAGAGAGACCTGTGGGGCCTGGTCCAAAGAGACCTGTGGGGCCTGGTCCAAAGAGACCTGTGGGGCCTGGTCCAAAGAGACCTGTGGGGCCTGGTCCAAAGAGACCTGTGGGGCCTGGTCCAAAGAGACCTGTGGGGCCTGGTCCAAAGAGACCTGTGGGGCCTGGTCCAAAGAGACCTGTGGGGCCTGGTCCAGAGAGACCTGTGGGGCCTGGTCCAAAGAGACCTGTGGGACCTGGTCCAAAGAGACCTGTGGGGCCTGGTCCTGGTCCAAAGAGACAAAAAGAGACCTGTGACCTGGTCCAAAGAGACCTGTGGGACCTGGTCCAAAAGAGACCTGTGGGCCTTGGGTCCAGAGAGCATCTGTGGGGCCTGGTCCAGAGACCTGTGGGGCCTCCAAAGAGACCTGTGGGGCCTGGTCCAAAGAGACCTGTGGGGCCTGGTCCAAAGAGACCTGTGGGGCCTGGTCCAAAGAGACCTGGTGGGGCCTGGTCCAAAGATATTCTGTGGGACCTGGTCCAAAGAGACCTGTGGGGCCTGGTCCAAAGAGACCTGTGGACCTGGTCCAAAGAGACCTGTGGGGCCTGGTCCAGAGAGACCTGTGGGTCCAGAGACCTGTGGGGCCTGGTCCAGAGACCTGTGGGGCCTGGTCAGAGACCTGTGGGGCCTGGTCCAAAGAGACCTGTGGGGCCTGGTCCAAAGAGACCTGTGGGGCCTGGTCCAAAGTTGCATCCAATGAAAGCAACACCTACCGACTGGAGCAGTCTCTACTCCAGCAGAAAACTGTGTCAGATGTTCATGTCTGTTGAGAGACAGGAAATTAGTCATTAAGGGAAATAGACTATGAAGAGGATATAAGAGAATGAAAGTAGATGTAAAATGGATGATTTGACTGGTACTCCTGGGCCGTATTCATAAAGCACCAATCTAAGATCAGGTCCTCTCTGTCCATATAGTCTATATTCATTATGATCTTAAAGGCCAACCTGATATTACATCATCACTCAGTTAAGTTAATAAATAAACTTTTTTTTTAATTTTATGACTCCAACTCTGAGACACTATGGATACAGGCCTGCCTTACCTGTGTTTCTGCTTTACTTTGGCCTCCTTTGATTTGTCACTCAGAGTCTTCATCCTGAAGGGAAATGATAAAGATGTGAGCAGGTAAAACAACATGTATATATGGGACAGCCGTCACAGAAATGTCAATATTCATTGGATGACAGTAGACACTTTGTCTGTCTCCTAAATGGCACCCTATTCTCCATATAGTGAACTAATTTATAGCAGAACCCAAAGTAGTGCATTATATAGGGAGCCATAAATATTTGCAGAGACTTGTTCTGCTTCATTCTTCTGGCATCAGGTTCCAGTCCAGAATGTCTCTCTCACTTCCATCACATGATGGTCAGCTGAATGTAATCAACTTAGCTAGCTGTAGTTAGCTAACTGTATCAATACGCTTTGGCAGCATCTAAATTCATGCTTTTCATTTACTGCCAGCCTGGGTGTGTTTTGTGTTTAGTATTAGCTAGTTGCGCAAAACTTGTTCGGTTGTTTCGTCCCACACAGTTACATCCAGATAGAGAGATAGATAGCCTTTCAGCCATGCTGGCAAAGAGGGAGAAACTAGCTAGCTAATTAACGGAGATGGGTTTTTAAATTGCTAATACACAAATGTCAGAACAGGCAGGGTCACAAGACATAGGGCCATGAATGAAGCATTAGCTATAAAAGTAGCTTTAATACAAACCCCGTTGTGAAATCTTGCTGCACCGTCTGCAACCTCTCTTTGAAATTCTCAAACATCTTCCTGGTTTCTTCCAAGCTGCAAATACGTATTTTTTTATTCTCTTCGCATTAACTGTATTAGCTAGCTTCTTTGTGAATATTCCTCAAGTGCCATGTCAATGTTCAGATTGTATACTTCTCTTAAGTAGCTAAAGTCTGATAGACGCTTGTTGTTTGGTCTTTGCTCAGCTGTTTTCCAGTGTCAACATGCAGTGGGGTTGTTGAGTATAATCAGGGTTGCGCAGCTATGCGCAGCCGACATTCTTTCACATAGAACACAGGAAGCCATTCATTAGGTACATCAAAATGTTACAATAACACATTTCTGAATATTTTGAGGATAAAATGATTGTGAGTTTGCATGAATATTTGTGTGTGTAGGGTAGCTTCTAAAAGCGGGTTTTGAATGAATGAACAGGTAACATGGTTAGAATGAACAATCCGGTAGGTGGCGACAAAAACCTTGATTACGTCTGTGCACACTGATTGGTTGTTGAGAAGTTCGTTGAATGAAGGGGGCGGTGTTTTACTCTCCGAGCCATATAAAATCCCACGGTTGTATTTTTGGACACGGCCTGATCAGTCCATGGACTGTAAAGTTTGAATGTTTGTTTTTCCTGTAAAGTGTAAGTGCATCGATAGATTAAACTACTACAGGACAACTATTAAAAACATACAGAGAAATAAAAATGCTTTGCCATATAACGCGACCGGACTCGATGGTGATGGAGGTGGATGTTGATTCGAAGGCTAATGGAGAGGACTGTTTACACAAGGTACCGTTACAGTTATTATCATTCAAGTCTATTTTATTCCATGTTGTTAGTATCTGTGTGTTGGGGTTGCAAATTAATGCAGTTTTAATGATTTTGGGTTGTGTAAATATTTTGAGAATTTTAATAAAAGTGAACGTGTACGTGTAACAATGTAACAACAGCGTAGTACATGTAACGTTGTATTTAACTACCAGTCTTGAGGCATTGACTTCTTTAGTGAAGTGGGTTGTTCTATTGTTTTGACTCACAGGTCTGTCGGAAACTGGGAATAATAGAGGTGGATTACTTTGGGCTTCAGTTCTGTGGAAGCAAAGGGGAAAGTTTGTGGTTGAATCTCAGGAACAGGATCTCCCAACAGATGGATAACCTGTCTCCCTGCAGACTGAAGCTCAGAGTCAAGTTCTTTGTGGAACCCCATCTGACCCTGCAAGAACAGACAAGGTATGTTTATTGTAGGGGACCTATTTGCAGTAAGGCACTCTGACTATTGTAGCTAACGGTACTGCAAACATTAGATGTAGTGTATTTTTTAAAATGCAATAAGATTAACAAATGTAGTGACATAACAGAATGGATCAGATAAAATTGAGTTAAACCCGACCCTATCAATCATTAAAACCCTGCTATTTCAGTCAACTTGTAGTTTTTCAGCCCATTTAGGATCAATAAATAATATGACCTACTGGCTTCTCTTCCCATCAAGGGGAAGTTTGAC
>NW_026280725.1:0-20102 GCF_023373465.1 Oncorhynchus keta | reverse complement strand
TATAAATGGGTTTTTATTTGGATTTCATGTAATGGACATACACAAAATAGTCCAAATTGGTCAAGGGATATGAAAAAAATATATTATATTATAACTGGAAAAGTGGTCGCATGTATCATGTGTTACGCTTTGCTATGAAGGCCTAAATAAGATCTGGTGTAACCAATTACCTTCAGAAGTCACATTATTAGTTAAAGTCCACCTGTCTGCAATCTAAGTGTCACCTGTCTGCAATATATTTAGGACATTTAGAAAATATCCAGTTATCATATGCTGCCCAGGACATTTAGAAATATCCAGTTATCCTTTATGCTGCAGGACATTTAGAAATCTATCCTCTATGCTGCCCAGGACATTTAGAAATATAGCTATCCTCTATGCTGAGGACATTTAGAAATATCAGCTATCCTTTATGCTGCCCAGGACATTTAGAAATATCCAGCTATCCTCTATGCTGCCCAGGACATTTAGAAATATCCAGCTATCCTCTATGCTGCCCAGGACATTTAGAAATATCCAGCTATCCTCTATGCTGCCCAGGACATTTAGAAATATCCAGCTATCCTCTATGCTGCCCAGGACATTTAGAAATATCCAGCTATCCTCTATGCTGCCCAGGACATTTAGAAATATCCAGCTATCCTCTATGCTGCCCAGGACATTTAGAAATATCCAGCTATCCTCTATGCTGCCCAGGATTTTATGTTGAAGCTCAGCTGTTGATGTGCCAGCAGTCTCCAGAAATCCCCGAAACGATTCTGTGATGGTCAGATCTGTGGCGACATTATTTGCATCCCTTATCACTCTCACATAGCGATAAACTCGGCTGAACTGGTCTACTTTGGATACGTCTGGTGTCCATAATAATAGAACAAAATGGGGCTTCCTGCATCTCCCTGAATGTCACACTTCACTCGCTCGGCTACGATATAAATCAGCTCATTTTGGATTTGAGGACTAACGGATCCTGCGGGTCGTTCTAAAAGTTCTTTCAGAACTGGGTCATAAAATGACAGCAGTTCAATTATACTGACAATATTCTCACTGTTGACCTGCCCCGGCTTTTCACAGTGCTCTCTGAACACCAAATTACATGATGCAAGTGTGAAAGTTACATTAACTATGCGCTCCAACACCTGTTGCCAGGGATTTTCTGCATTACGCACGCCTCTCATTTCTGGGTCAATGGTGACATTGAGCTTCCATTGCTCATATACCAAACAGGCACCCATGTGAATCTGGGATGTCTCATGACATACTATTTTGGATATTAGATGGCGCCAATCTACCTATTCACCTCATCAGAGAAGAAAGGATCTCCAAACGGCCAGTAAGGATCACAATACGCGCAATCAAGCTTGTCTGAATAACAGCCATGTACGTGGTAATTAGATTCCAGCCTTTCGTCATGGGAATGGGCCAGTAGGCTTACACGAGCCTAATGCAATAACGTGCCTTTTAACATCCACATTTGTTGCATAATGCCCCCTGTCAGTTGGATAGGTAAAAAGGCAGTCGGTCCCACTTCCACCTGTTTCTTCAGCCGTCACGATTCTAGCCTGTCCCTGCTCCTCTTCCTCCCCACCCGGCCCGGGGATGTCTGGCCTGACTTGTGCTCAGGGTCGTATCCGCCGATACCTGACAACCTGTATCCTCCTCTGTCTCCTCTGGCTCACTTGACCCGCTAAAAGCTGCTGCTTGTGCTGATAAACCTACATCCTCTTCTGGTCCTGCTACATTGCTTGTGCTGATAAACCTACATCCTCTTCTGGTCCTGCTACATTGCTTGTGCTGATAAACCTACATCCTCTTCTGGTCCTGCTACATTGCTTGGGCTGATTAACCTACATCCTCTTCTGGTCCAGCTACATTGCTTGTGCTGATAAACCTACATCCTCTTCTGGTCCTGCTACATTGCTTGGCCTTGATAAACCTACATCCTCTTCTGGTCCTGGTAGCATGTGATAACCCTACATCCCTCTTCTAGTCCCTGCATTGCTTGTGCTGGTAAACCTACATCCTCTTCTGGTCCCGCTACATTGCTTGTGCTGATAACCATCCTCTTCTGGTCCTGCTACATTGCTTGGGCTGATTAACCTACATCCTCTTCTGGTCCCGCCATTGCTTGTGCCGAGGAATTTAAAACAGCTTTTTCGCAGCTTTTTGTTAAAAAATCGCGCAACATTTCAGCGCCCTGCTATTCATGCCAGGAATATAGTATATGCATATGATTAGTATGTGTGGATGAAAACACTCAGACGTTTCTAAAAGCGGGTTAAATCACGGCTGTGACTATAACAGAAACGTCGCGTTTCATCGAAAAGTGCATGAAAATCTGATCACTGAAAATTGAAATAAATATCCATGCGCGACTTCAAGGAATTGTTCAAAGTGAACCGAATTAAATGAGGCCGAGGTTACAGTGCCTACAGCTTCCACACGTTGTCTAGAGTCTTGTCATTTGATTCAGCTTTGATTCTTGGTCAAACCGAATCAAGGGAACCAATTCCCTCCGGTCTTCGACCGGATGTTTTGGTCGAGCTCTCTCCAAGACATTTTTTCGAGACGGACATCTATAGAATTTACATCGCCTCCTGATGAATTTTATCGCTTATTAACGTGTACTAATACCTAAAGTTGCATTACAAAAGTATTTCGAAGTGTTTTGTGAAAGTTTATCGTCAACTTTTTTAATAAAAAAAAATGACGTTACGTTAGAAAAACCTATTTTTTTTCCGTTGTTCACACAGTATTCTTAGATCTATATCTAGGCTATATATGGACAGATTTAAATGAAAAAAGACCCTAAATGATGTTTATGGGACATCTAGGAGTGCCAAGAAAGAAGCTTGTCAAAGGTAATGAATGTTTTATATTTTATTTCTGCGTTTTGGTTTGCGCCGGCTAACGCAAAATCTGTCGTGTTAGGTGACGTTGCAGTATTTTGAGGGTGCATGGTATCAGATAATAGCTTCTCATGCTTTCGCCGAAAAGCATTTTACAAATCTGACTTGGTGGATAGATGCACAACGAGTGTAGCTTTAATTCAGTACATTGCATGTCCATTTTAATGAAAGTTTGAGTTTTATCAACCTCTATAGGTGGCGCACTTGAACATTTCCGCTGATTGATGTTCCCACCACGGGACCACGTCCCTAACAAGTTTTACCCTACATCCTCTTCTGGTCCAGCTACATTTCTTGTTTTAGCAATGGCTGCACTTGAACTGCGTTTGAAAAAGGAATCTAATTTCACTAATATTGATACCACTTTTGCGTTCTCATTTTTTGGCCTTCCTCTTTTGGGTGCCACTTTTATGTTGATAGATTGCAGATTTTTACATCAGTAATTTTCTATTCTCGACTTTCTCTCACTATTTTTTTCCCCCCCGGCCGTTGTCTCTTGATAGCTAGCTCAACTGTTGCTTAAAACGATGACAGAAACAATAACGCTTTGGAGAGTATTTGCACAATGAATTCCAGAATGCATTTGATTATCTTAACATGGTATTGAAACTATGATTTATTTAGCAAATTACTTTGATTTATTGTCATCAATACACTAAAATATCATGCTGACTTATGTAGTGACAGAAAAAACATTTTGTTGGTGAAACCATCAGTGGGATCATTTATCATATAGCCTAGGTTAAATAAATACTTTCTGGTCAACTCGTAGATGTGATTGACCCGCGTCAACAATTAATACTTGGGCATGGTGGGGCGGTATTCACATGACATAGGGGACCCGCGTCAACAATTAATACTTGGACATGGTGGGGCGGTATTCAAATGACATAGGGGACCCGCGTCAACAATTAATACTTGGGCAAGGTGGGGCGGTATTCAAATGACATAGGGGACCCGCGTCAACAATTAATACTTGGACATGGTGGGGCGGTATTCAAATGACATAGGGGACCCGCGTCAACAATTAATACTTGGGCAAGGTGGGGCGGTATTCAAATGACATAGGGGACCCAGCGTCAACAATTAATACTTGGGCATGGTGGGGCGGTATTCAAATGACATAGGGGACCCGTCAACAATTAATACTTGGGCATGGTGGGGCGGTATTCAAATGACATAGGGGACCCGCGTCAACAATTAATACTTGGGCAAGGTGGGGCGGTATTCAAATGACGTAGGGGACCCGCGTCAACAATTAATACTTGGGCAAGGTGGGGCGGTATTCAAATGACATAGGGGACCCGCGGCTCCACAGATCCGGACCCATGTGCGTCGCGAGCCCTGGTGTGGGAGCACCTGCTGAAGCTACGCCACTGATTGGATCCAAGGCTCGAGACTTTATTCAGCAAAGATGTCCGGCAACAATACTGGGATGGAAGCAAATGTAAGTAATTATAACGTCATACCGATCGTGCAAAAAATGTACAGTTGAGAGGAATATGTTAATGTAGAGACAAATTATTATGCATGTTTCTTGGTCTAAGTAAATTGACAAAAATCGCCATTTTAAAAAGCTAGCTGATTAGCTAACATTAGCCAGCTAGCTTGGTAGCTTTAACGCTGGACGATAACCAACCACAGTGGTTGGCGTAGGGGTCCTGCTAGAATGTATTCCGTTCTGTTAAAAATATCAAGTTTAGTTTCATCAATCAACATTACGTTATTTCAATGTGTGTCCATCGCTAGCTTTAACAAGAGCAATGGATGAGAAATGGATTATTGCTGTGCTGGGGTTCCCAGAACTCTGGTGGCACCCTTTTTATCTGTAGAGACACAAACAGAATGCAGTGTGGAGGAATGTGGCAGAAGTCATTGGTGTCCCTGGTGGGTTTCATAAAATATCATAATGTTTATGTCAATATTAAATATAATGTCAATATTAGCTAGCTGTCGAGCTAGATGGCTGGCAAGCTAACTAGCTATAAACTTCAGCTAGCATAGCCGATTTTATTGACTTCAAGACACTCTGAATGGCGTCAATGAAGCCTATGGATTGAGTAGAATATAATGTAATTTTATGGTGCCATGGATGCAAGTCGTATATAGCTACATGTAGTTGTTACCAAGCATGAGTTCCCCACATTGTAGTCTATATAATATATTCACTGATCATGTAGTCTATTCTCTGTGTTACATGCCATTAATGAGTTTCAGATATCACCTTGCATTTACATTTCATTCTTCTGTGAGAACATATGATCAATCTATTACCATAATAAGATTAATTTAGATCATAATACACCTGGTAAAATATACAGCAAATAAAATTTGATAATGTTATAGCGACATTTAATGAATTGTGTTTTTCACCAGTTTTCATTAGAGGAATTTTGCAGGAGAAAGTGGAAGAACCTCAGACACTTTTGTCAAGGAAAGAAACGAGTTGAGGAGTGGGGCAGGAGCAGTACAACACCGGTCAAGGAAATAAACGAGTTGAGGAGTGGGGCAGGAGCAGTACAACACCGGTCATGGAAAGAAACGAGTTGAGGAGTGGGGCAGGAGCAGTACAACACCGGTCAAGGAAAGAAACGAGTTGAGGAGTGGGGCAGGAGCAGTACAACACCGGTCAAGGAAAGAAACGAGTTCAGGAGAGGGGCAGGAGCAGTACAACACCGGTCAAGGAAAGAAACGAGTTGAGGAGTGGGGCAGGAGCAGTACAACACCGGTCATGGAAAGAAACGAGTTGACGAGTGGGGCAGGAGCAGTACAACACCGGTCAAGGAAAGAAACGAGTTGAGGAGTGGGGCAGGAGCAGTACAACACCGGTCATGGAAAGAAACGAGTTGAGGAGTGGGGCAGGAGCAGTACAACACCGGTCAAGGAAAGAAACGAGTTGAGGAGTGGGGCAGGAGCAGTACAACACCGGTCATGGAAAGAAACGAGTTGACGAGTGGGGCAGGAGCAGTACAACACCGGTCATGGAAAGAAACGAGTTGAGGAGTGGGGCAGGAGCAGTACAACACCGGTCAAGGAAAGAAACGAGTTGAGGAGTGGGGCAGGAGCAGTACAACACCGGTCATGGAAAGAAACGAGTTGAGGAGAGGGGCAGGAGCAGTACAACACCGGTCAAGGAAAGAAACGAGTTGAGGAGTGGGGCAGGAGCAGTACAACACCGGTCATGGCGCTTCATGGCTGTCATGAGTTTCCTCAACCCCTTTTTTGAGTCCCGCCACACCACGTCCATCATGACTGAAGGGGTAAGGGGAGCAACTGACAGCCATGGAGCTCCAGGCGAAGGACGGAGAGAAGTAGCAGCAGCAGCAGGAGGAGGAGTAGCAGCAGCAGCAGGAGGAGGAGTAGCAGCAGGAGGAGGAGTAGCAGCAGCAGCAGGAGGAGGAGTAGCAGCAGCAGCAGGAGGAGGAGTAGCAGCAGGAGGAGGAGGAGTAGCAGCAGCAGCAGGAAGAGGAGGAGTAGCAGCAGGAGGAGGAGGAGTAGCAGCAGCAGGAGGAGGAGGAGGAGTAGCAGCAGCAGCAGGAGGAGGAGGAGGAGCAGCAGCAGTGGCAAGAAGAGGAGGAGGAGGAGTAGGAGCAGCGGCAGGAAGAGGAGGAGCAGTGGCAGGAAGAAGAGGAGGAGTAGCAGCAGCGGCAGGAAGAGGAGGAGGAGGAGCAACTGACAGCCATGGCGCTCCAGGCGAAGGACGGAGAGAAGTAGCAGCAGCAGCAGCAGCAGCAGCAGGAGGAGGAGTAGCAGCAGCAGCAGCAGGAGGAGGAGTAGCAGCAGCAGCAGCAGGAGGAGGAGTAGTAGCAGCAGCAGCAGGAGGAGGAGTAGCAGGAGGAGGAGGAGCAGCAGCAGTGGCAAGAAGAGGAGGAGGAGGAGGAGTAGCAGCAGCGGCAGGTTGTTTCCAGGGAACAGCACCCTCCTTGGAGAAGTAGGAGGTGAAGGTGTCCCGAAAACGGATGGTCTCCCGGGCAGCGTTGTTGGCCCCCGAAGGATGGTCTCCCGGGCAGCGTTGTTGGCCCCCGACGGATGGTCTCCCGGGCAGCGTTGTTGGCCCCCGAAGGATGGTCTCCCGGGCAGCGTTGTTGGCCCCCGACGGATGGTCTCCCGGGCAGCGTTGTTGGCCCCCGAAGGATGGTCTCCCGGGCAGCGTTGTTGGCCCCCAACAGCTGGTCTCCCGGGCAGCGTTGTTGGCCCCCGAAGGATGGTCTCCCGGGCAGCGTTGTTGGCCCCCAACAGATGGTCTCCCGGGCAGCGTTGTTGGCCTCATCCTGGCAACATCCTTGATTTGATTTGATTTTGAGCAGCAGACTTTTTCTCTGAAATATAAAATATATCTTGATTTGTTTAACAGGTGTGGAGTTGGTGTGTCCTTGCTTTTGACTGGTACTGTGTGCATGAAATGTACAGTATGGAAAACATGTCTAAGTCAGTGGAATAAACCTTGTAAGTATGGAACCTAGTAATGAATGGATTGGCAAGACTTTGGTACTGTCAACCTTCGAAGGTTAGTAGGAAAGTTCATATTTAAACCACTTCAATACAGTGCATTCGGAAAGTTTTCAGACCACTTCTTTTTTTCCCACCTTTATTTAACCAGGTTAGCTAGTTGAGAACACCTTTATTTAACCAGGTTAGCTAGTTGAGAACACCTTTATTTAACCAGGTTAGCTAGTTGAGAACACCTTTATTTAACCAGGTTAGCTAGTTGAGAACACCTTTATTTAACCAGGTTAGCTAGTTGAGAACACCTTTATTTAACCAGGTTAGCTAGTTGAGAACACCTTTATTTAACCAGGTTAGCTAGTTGAGAACACCTTTATTTAACCAGGTTAGCTAGTTGAGAACACCTTTATTTAACCAGGTTAGCTAGTTGAGAACACCTTTATTTAACCAGGTTAGCTAGTTGAGAACACCTTTATTTAACCAGGTTAGCTAGTTGAGAACACCTTTATTTAACCAGGTTAGCTAGTTGAGAACACCTTTATTTAACCAGGTTAGCTAGTTGAGAACACCTTTATTTAACCAGGTTAGCTAGTTGAGAACACCTTTATTTAACCAGGTTAGCTAGTTGAGAACACCTTTATTTAACCAGGTTAGCTAGTTGAGAACACCTTTATTTAACCAGGTTAGCTAGTTGAGAACACCTTTATTTAACCAGGTTAGCTAGTTGAGAACACCTTTATTTAACCAGGTTAGCTAGTTGAGAACAAGTTCTCATTTGTAACTGCGACCTGGCCAAGATAAAGCATAGCAGTTTGATACAAACAACAACAGAGTTACACATGGAATAAACAAAACATACAGTCAATAATACAATAGAAAAAAAGAGTGCAAATTAGCTCAAATAAGGGAGTTAAGGCAATAAATAGGCCATGGTGGAAAAGTAATTACAATATGGCAATTAAACACTGGAATGGTAGATGTGCAGAAGATGGATGTGCAAGTGGAGATACTGGGGAGCAAAGGAGCAAAATAAATAAATACAGTATGGGGATGAGGTAGATAGATGGGCTGTATACAGATGGGCTATGAACAGGTGCAGTGATCTGAGCTGCTCTGACAGCTGGTTCTTAAAGATAGTGAGGGAGATGGGAATCTCCAGCTTCAGTGATTTTTGCAGTTCGTTCCAGTCAGTGGCAGCAGAGAACTGGAAGGAAAGGCGACCAAAGGAGGAATTGGTTTTGGGGTTGACCGGTGAGATATACCTGCTGGAGTGCGTGCTGCTATGGTGACCAGTGAGCTGAAATAAGGCGGAGCTTTACCTAGCAGAGACTTGTAGATAACATGTAGCCAGTGGGTTTGGCGACGAGTATGAAGCGAGGGCCAGCCAACGAGAGCGTATAGGTCGCAGTGGTAAGTAGTGTTTGGGGCTTTAGTGGCAAAACGATTGGCACTGTGATAGACTTCATCCAGTTTGCTGAGTAGAACATCTTGGCCATGTTCTGTTATAATCTCCACCTGGCACAGCCAGAAGAGGACTGGCCACCCCACATAGCCTGGTTCCTCTCTAGGTTTCTTCCTAGGTTTTGGCCTTTCTAGGGAGTTTTTCCTAGCCACCGTGCTTCTACACCTGCATTGCTTGCTGTTTGGGGTTTTAGGCTGGGTTTCTGTACAGCCCTTTGAGATATCAGCTGATGTACGAAGGGCTATATAAATAAATTTGATTTGATTTAGAGTGTTGGAGGCTACTTTATAGATGACATGGCCAAAGTTAAGGATCGGTAGAATAGACAGTTTTACGAGGGTATGTTTGGCAGCATGAGTGAAGGAAGCTTTGTTGCGAAATAGGAAGCCGATTCTAGATTTAATTTTGGATTGGAGATGCTTAATGTGAGTCTGGAAGGAGTTCACAGTCTAGCCAGACACCTAGGTATTTGTAGTTATCCACCTATTCTAAGTCAGAGCCGTCCAGAGTAGTGATGCTGGATGGGCGGGCAGGTGCGGGCAATGATCGGTTTATTTGCGTTTAAGAGCGGTTGGAGGCCACGGAAGGAGTGTTGTATGACATTGAAGCTCGTCTGGAGGTTAGTTAACACAGTGTCCAAGGAGGGGCCAGAAGTATACAGAATGGTGGCGTCTGCGTAGAGGTGGATCAGAGAATCACCAGCAGCAAAAGCGACATCATTGATTATATACAGAGAAGAGAGTCGGCCCGAGAATTGAACCCTGTGGCACCCCCATAGAGACTGCCAGAGGTCCGACCAACAGGCCCTCCGATTTGACACACAGCTCTATCAGAGAAGTAGTTGGTGAACCAGGCGAGGCAATCATTTGAGAAACCAAGGCTGTTGAGTCTGCCAATAAGAATGTGGTGATTTGACAGAGTCGAAAGCCTTGGCCAGGTTGATGAATACAGCTGCACAGTATTCGGTTATGATACCTTGAGCGTCGCTGAGGTGCACCCATATGACCAGCTCGGAAACCAGATTGCATAGCGGAGAAGGTACTATGTGATTCAAAATGGTCAGTAATCTGTTTGTTAACTTGGCTTTCAAAGACCTTAGAGATGCAGGGTAGGATAGATATAGGTCTGTAGCAGTTTGGGTCTGGAGTGTCACCCCCTTTGAAGAGGGGGATGACCGCGGCAGCTTTCCAATCTTTGGGAATCTCAGACGATACGAAAGAGAGGTTGAGCAGGCTAGTAATAGGGCTTGTAACAATTTCGGCAGATAATTTTAGAAAGAGAGGGTCCAGACTGTCTAGCCCGGCTGACTGCGTTCATCCACCTCTGGCCTGCTCGCCTCCCTACCACTGAGGAAGTACAGTTCCCGCTCAGCCCAGTCAAAACTGTTCGCTGCTCTGGCCCCCAATGGTGGAACAAACTCCTCACGACGCCAGGACAGCGGAGTCAATCACCACCTTCCGGAGACACCTGAAACCCCACCTCTTTAAGGAATACCTAGGATAGGATAAGTAATCCTTCTCACCCCCCCCCTAAAAGATTTAGATGCACTATTGTAAAGTGGCTGTTCCACTGGATGTCATAAGGTGAATGCACCAATTTGTAAGTCGCTCTGGATAAGAGCGTCTGCTAAATGACTTAAATGTAAATGTAAATTTGTAGGGTTCCAGATTTCTCCTTTACCACATTTTGTTGCGTTACAGCCTTATTCTAAAATGTATCAAATAAAACATTTTCATCAATCTACACACACTACCCCATAATGACAAAGTGAAAAACAGGTTATTAGATTTTTGCAAATTTAAACTGTCAACTGTGGGCCCTTTTATAGACGGGTGTGTGCTTTTCCAAATCGTGTCCAATCAATTGAATTTCCCACAGGTGGACTCCAAGTTGCAGAAACATCTCAAGGATGATAAATGGAAACAGGATGCACCTGAGCTCAATATCAAGTATCATAGAAAAGGGTCTGAATACTTATCTAAATAAGGTTTTTCTGTTTTGCAAACATTTAAAAAAAAAAAACTGTTTATGGGGTATGTTGATGTCATTATGGGGTGTATGTTGATGTCATTATGGGGTGTATGTTGATGTCATTATGGGGTGTATGGTGATGTCATTATGGGGTATGGTGATATCATTATGGGGTGTATGTTGATGTCATTATGGGGTGTATGTTGATGTCATTATGGGGTGTATGGTGATGTCATTATGGGGTATGGTGATGTCATTATGGGGTATGGTGATGTCATTATGAGGTATGGTGATGTCATTATGGGGTGTATGGTGATGTCATTATGGGGTGTATGGTGATGTCATTATGGGGTATGGTGATGTCATTATGGGGTATGGTGATGTCATTATGGGGTGTGGTGATGTCATTATGGGGTGTGGTGATGTCATTATGGGGTATGTTGATGTCATTATGGGGTGTGGTGATGTCATTATGGGGTGTGGTGATGTCATTATGGGGTGTGGCGATGTCATTATGGGGTGTGGTGATGTCATTATGGGGTATGTTGATGTCATTATGGGGTATGTTGATGTCATTATGGGGTGTGGTGATGTCATTATGGGGTGTGGTGATGTCATTATGGGGTGTATGGTGATGTCATTATGGGGTGTATGGTGATGTCATTATGGGGTGTATGGTGATGTCATTATGGGGTGTATGGTGATGTCATTATGGGGTGTATGGTGATGTCATTATGGGGTATGGTGATGTCATTATGGGGTGTATGGTGATGTCATTATGGGGTGTGGTGATGTCATTATGGGGTGTATGGTGATGTCATTATGGGGTGTATGGTGATGTCATTATGGGGTGTATGGTGTGTAGTATGATGAGGAAAATGTTTTATTTGATCAATTTTAGAATAAGGCTGTAACGTAACAATGTGGAAAAGGGGAACAGGTCTGAATACTTTCCGAATGCTTTTATTTGGGTTTCCATGCATATGATTTGATGTTTCTTTAAGCCTGCAGCTAGTTACTTGAAATGAGACACATAATCGTACCAAAACATGTTTCAACAGTTGAATTCACTGGCAGAGATTGAAGGTGCCAACAAATGTTATAGTCATCATAAGAATGTTTTACTCCCTCGGCGGGGCTCGATCAACTTCATGTTTTTGGCCATTGGCCCACCACCTACTGGTCCGGTCCACAGAGAGACTGGTGGTAAACTGGTCACCTACTGGTCCGGTCCACAGAGAGACTGGTGGTAAACTGGTCACCTACTGGTCCGGTCCACAGAGAGACTGGTGGTAAACTGGTCACCTACTGGTCCGGTCCACAGAGAGACTGGTGGTAAACTGGTCACCTACTGGTCCGGTCCACAGAGAGACTGGTGGTAAACTGGTCACCTACTGGTCCGGTCCACAGAGAGACTGGTGGTAAACTGGTCACCTACTGGTCCGGTCAACAGAGTAAAGCAGAAGAACACTGCTGCACTGCTGCTCAGCCACGGCTATATTCAACACCTGTGGAATGTCCTGTTCAGAAGAGCTTACGGTGCAGGCAGAGGGAAGTAGCTAACTGTGGAATGTCCTGTTCAGAGGAGCTTACGGTGCAGGCAGAGGGAAGTAGCTAACTGTGGAATGTCCTGTTCAGAAGAGCTTACGGTGCAGGCAGAGGGAAGTAGCTAACTGTGGAATGTCCTGTTCAGAGGAGCTTACAGTGCAGGCAGAGGGAAGTAGCTAACTGTGGAATGTCCTGTTCAGAGGAGCTTACAGTGCAGGCAGAGGGAAGTAGCTAACTGTGGAATGTCCTGTTCAGAGGAGCTTACGGTGCAGGCAGAGGGAAGTAGCTAACTGTGGAATGTCCTGTTCAGAAGAGCTTACGGTGCAGGCAGAGGGAAGTAGCTAACTGTGGAATGTCCTGTTCAGAAGAGCTTACGGTGCAGGCAGAGGGAAGTAGCTAACTGTGGAATGTCCTGTTCAGAGGAGCTTACGGTGCAGGCAGAGGGAAGTAGCTAACTGTGGAACAATCTCAACCTAACTGTCTGTGTGTGTCTATCTATTTGTGTGTGTGTCCCAGGGATGCTGATGATGCGGTGCACGGTCGTGATGGTTATGACTACGATGGTTACCGTCTCCGGGTGGAGTTCCCCCGTAGTGGTCGTGGCGGGGGGAGAGGGGGGATGGGCGGTGGAAGGGGCGGTGGTGACGGTGGAGGACCCAGAGGAAGATATGGACCTCCATCACGACGCTCTGAGTACCGGGTCATCGTCTCCGGTCAGTGTGTGGCTTAGCTCTGTGTTTGTGTCTGGTTCGACTGTCTGCATGGTGGTCTCTCCCTAGCGGTAGCTGGCGGGACCCTGTCTTTACTGTGCTGTCCTCCTCTCCAGGACTCCTCCTGTCTTTACTGTGCTGCTGTCCTCCTCTCCAGGTCTCCTCCTGTCTTTACTGTGCTGCTGTCCTCCTCTCCAGGACTCCTCCTGTCTTTACTGTGCTGCTGTCCTCTCCAGGTCTCCTCCTGTCTTTACTGTGCTGCTGTCCTCCTCTCCAGGACTCCTCCTGTCTTTACTGTGCTGCTGTCCTCCTCTCCAGGTCTCCTCCTGTCTTTACTGTGCTGCTGTCCTCCTCTCCAGGTCTCCTCCTGTCTTTACTGTGCTGCTGTCCTCCTCTCCAGGACTCCTCCTGTCTTTACTGTGCTGCTGTCCTCCTCTCCAGGTCTCCTCCTGTCTTTACTGTGCTGCTGTCCTCCAGGACTCCTCCTGTCTTTACTGTGTTGCCCCTCTACCACCTCCTCCTCCCTCTCCAGGTCTCCTCCTGTCTTTACTGTGCTGCTGTCCTCCTCTCCAGGTCTCCTCCTGTCTTTACTGTGTTGCCCCTCTACCACCTCCTCCTCCCTCTCCAGGTCTCCTCCTGTCTTTACTGTGTTGCCCCTCTACCACCTCCTCCTCCTTCTCCAGGTCTCCTCCTGTCTTTACTGTGTTGCCCCTCTACCACCTCCTCCTCCCTCTCCAGGTCTCCTCCTGTCTTTACTGTGCTGCTGTCCTCTCCAGGTCTCCTCCTGTTTTTACTGTGTTGCCCCTCTACCACCTCCTCCTCCCTCTCCAGGTCTCCTCCTGTCTTTACTGTGTTGCCCCTCTACCACCTCCTCCTCCCTCTCCAGGTCTCCTCCTGTCTTTACTGTGCTGCTGTCCTCTCCAGGTCTCCTCCTGTCTTTACTGTGTTGCCCCTCTACCACCTCCCCTCCTCCCTCTCCAGGTCTCCTCCTGTCTTTACTGTGTTGCCCCTCTACCACCTCCTCCTCCCTCTCCAGGTCTCCTCCTGTCTTTACTGTGTGGCCCCTCTACCACCTCCTCCTCCCTCTCCAGGTCTCCTCCTGTCTTTACTGTGTTGCCCCTCTACCACCTCCTCCTCCCTCTCCAGGTCTCCTCCTGTCTTTACTGTGCTGCTGTCCTCTCCAGGTCTCCTCCTGTCTTTACTGTGTTGCCCCTCTACCACCTCCCTCCTCCCTCTCCAGGTCTCCTCCTGTCTTTACTGTGTTGCCCCTCTACCACCTCCTCCTCCCTCTCCAGGTCTCCTCCTGTCTTTACTGTGCTGCTGTCCTCTCCAGGTCTCCTCCTGTCTTTACTGTGTTGCCCCTCTACCACCTCCTCCTCCCTCTCCAGGTCTCCTCCTGTCTTTACTGTGCTGCTGTCCTCTCCAGGTCTCCTCCTGTCTTTACTGTGTTGCCCCTCTACCACCTCCTCCTCCCTCTCCAGGTCTCCTCCTGTCTTTACTGTGCTGCTGTCCTCTCCAGGTCTCCTCCTGTCTTTACTGTGTTGCCCCTCTACCACCTCCTCCTCCCTCTCCAGGTCTCCTCCTGTCTTTACTGTGTTGCCCCCCTACCACCTCCTCCTCCCTCTCCAGGTCTCCTCCTGTCTTTACTGTGTTGCCCCTCTACCACCTCCTCCCTCCCTCTCCAGGTCTCCTCCTGTCTTTACTGTGTTGCCCCTCTACCACCTCCTCCTCCCTCTCCAGGTCTCCTCCTGTCTTTACTGTGTTGCCCCTCTACCACCTCCCTCCTCCCTCTCCAGGTCTCCCCTCTAGTGGTAGCTGGCAGGACCTAAGGACCACATGCGCGAGGCAGGTGATGTATGTTACGCTGACGTGTTCCGGGACGGAGTACCGGCGTGGTGGAGTTCAGACGCAAGGAGGACATGACCTACGCTGTCCGCAAGCTGGACAACACAAAGTTCCGCTCCCACGAGGTAGGTCAAGGGTTAGAGGTCAGGTTGGTCTGGAATCCAAGGAATAAGACTGGGTCTGTGTCCCAGAAGGCATCCTGTTCTCTAAATCAGGGATCATCAACAAATTACAAATCATTTGTAGTCTGTAAATTGACTGCAAGAAACACAAACCTATATTACATTTTGGGTAACACTTTACTTGACACCCAGCATCATAACACTGTTATAACCATGTCAAATGTCATACCGGTTAACAGCTTGTCATAACCTGTTTATAATATGATCATAACACTGTTATAACCATGTCAAATGTCATACGGTTAACAGCTTGTCATAACCTGTTTATAATATGATCATAACACTGTTATAACCATGTCAAATGTCATACCCGGTTAACAGCTTGTCATAACCTGTTTATAATATGATCATAACACTGTTATAACCATGTCAAATGTCATACCGGTTAACAGCTTGTCATAACCTGTTTATAATATGATCATAACACTGTTATAACATATATTTAGGCCGTGACATACTACTGTACATGTCAGAAGTTTGGCCACACCTACTCATTCAGGGTTTTTCTTTTATTTGGACTATTTTCTATTATTGTAGAAGAACTATAAATAACACATGGAATCATGTAGTAACCAAAAAAAGTGTTAAAACTAAATATATTTTATGTATTTGAGATTCTTCAAATAGCCACCCTTTGCCTTGATGACAGCTTTGCATAGCATTCTCTAAGTAGGCAAATATTTGTAGAAACTACTTTGCCGTTGTTATCATGTCGTCACATTTACTTTAGGCAGATGGCAATATTGTCAATGGCAAGCAAAGTTAAAAATAGCTAGCAATGTTAACATTAGCTAGCTAAAATCCAGTGTTTTCCCCCAAAATCTGAGCTAGCTAGCTAATGTTATTCTCCATCTCAAGTCAATCTGGCAACATCGAAATTATGACAAAAGATGTTCATACTTTTTCTAAACAAAATATATAAACAAAACCGTTTCAACGATTTTACTGAGTTACAGTTCATATCAGGAAATCAGTCAATTTAAATAAATCAATTAGGCCTTAATCCATGGATTTCACATGACTGGAGGGGCGTAGGCCCACCCTGGGGAGGAGGGCGTTGCCATGGCTGGGCTGGAGGGCGTAGGGGCCCACCCACTGGGGAGGAGCGTGAGGCCCACCCACTGGGGAGGCGTTGCCATGGCTGGGCTGGAGGGCGTGAGGCCCACCCACTGGGGAGGAGCGTGGGCCCACCCACTGGGGAGGAGCGTAGGCCCACCCACTGGGGAGGAGCGTAGGCCCACCCACTGGGGAGGAGCGTAGGCCCACCCACTGGGGAGGAGCGTGGAGGCCCACCCACTGGGGAGGAGCGTAGGCCCACCCACTGGGGAGGAGCGTAGGCCCACCCACTGGGGAGGAGCGTAGGCCCACCCACTGGGGAGGAGCGTAGGCCCACCCACTGGGGGAGGCGTAGGCCCACCCACTGGGGAGGAGCGTTGCCCCACCCACTGGGAGGAGCGTTGCCCCACCCACTGGGAGGAGCGTTGCCATGGGTGGGCTGGAGGGGCGTAGGCCCACCCACTGGAGAGGAGCGTTGCCCCACCCACTGGGGAGGAGCGTTGCCCCACCCACTGGGAGGAGCGTTTGCCCCACCCACTGGGGAGGAGCGTTGCCATGGCTGGGCTGGAGGGGCGTAGGCCACCCACTGGGGAGGAGCGTTGCCCACCCACTGGGGAGGAGCGTTGCCCCACCCACTGGGAGGAGCGTGCCCCCCCACTGGGGAGGAGCGTTGCCATGGCTGGGCTGGAGGCGTAGGCCCACCCACTGGGGAGGAGCGTTGCCCCACCCACTGGGGAGGAGCGTTGCCATGGGTGGGCTGGAGGGCGTAGGCCCACCCACTGGGGAGGAGTGTTGCCATGGCTGGGCTGGAGGGCGTTGCCCCACCCACTGGGGAGGAGTGTTGCCATGGCTGGGCTGGAGGGGGCGTGGGCCCACCCACTGGGGGAGGAGTGTTGCCATGGCTGGGCTGGAGGGCGTTGCACCCACTGGGGAGGAGCGTTGCCATGGCTGGGCTGGGGCGTTGCCCCACCCACTGGGGAGGAGCGTTGCCATGGGTGGGCTGGAGGGCGTAGGCCCACCCACTGGGGAGGAGTGTTGCCATGGCTGGGCTGGAGGGCGTTGCCCCCACCCACTGGGGAGGAGCGTGCCATGGCTGGGCTGGGGCGTTGCCCCACCCACTGGGGAGGGCGTTGCCATGGGTGGGCTGGAGGGGGCGTAGGCCCACCCCACTGGGGAGTGTAGGCCCACCCACTGGGGAGGAGCGTAGGCCCACCCACTGGGGAGGAGCGTTGCCATGACTGGGGAGGAGCGTAGGCCCACCCACTGGGGAGGAGTGTTGCCATGACTGGGGAGGCGTGGCCCACCCACTGGGGAGGAGCGTGGGGCCCACCCACTGGGGAGGAGGGAGCGTAGGCCCACCCACTGGGGAGGAGCGTGGGCCCACCCACTGGGGAGGAGCGTGAGGCCCACCCACTGGGGAGGAGCGTGGGCCCACCCACTGGGGAGGAGCGTGGGCCCACCCACTGGGGAGGAGCGTAGGCCCACCCACTGGGGAGGAGCGTAGGCCCACCCACTGGGGAGGAGCGTGGCCCACCCACTGGGGAGGGAGCGTAGGCCCACCCACTGGGGAGGAGCGAGGAAGGGCCCACCCACTGGGGAGGAGCGTAGGCCCACCCACTGGGGAGGGCGTTGCCATGGCTGGGCTGGAGGGGCGTGGCCCCACCCACTGGGGAGGGCGTAGGCCCACCCCCACTGGGGAGGCGTGGCCCACCCACTGGGGAGGAGCGTGGCCCACCCACTGGGGAGGAGCGTAGGCCCACCCACTGGGGAGGCGTAGGCCCACCCACTGGGGAGGAGCGTGGGCCCATCCACTGGAGAGGAGCGTGGGCCACCCACTGGAGAGGAGCGTAGGCCCACCCACTGGGGAGGAGCGTAGGCCCACCCACTGGGGAGGAGCCGTGAGGCCCATCCACTGGAGAGGAGCGTAGGCCCACCCACTGGAGGCCCAGGGGAGGGGGAGGCCCACCCACTGGGAGGAGCGTGGGCCCACCCACTGGGGAGGAGCGTAGGCCCACCCACTGGGGAGGCGTAGGCCCACCCACTGGGAGGAGCGTAGGCCCATCCCACTGGAGAGGAGCGTGAGGCCCACCCACTGGAGAGGAGCGTAGGCCCACCCACTGGGGAGGAGCGTAGGCCCACCCACTGGGGGAGGAGCGTAGGCCCACCCACTGGGGAGGAGCGTAGGCCCACCCACTGGGGAGGGCGTGAGCCCACCCACTGGGGAGGAGCGTAGGCCCACCCACTGGGGAGGCGTAGGCCCACCCACTGGGGAGGAGCGTAGGCCCACCCACTGGGGAGGGCGTAGGCCCACCCACTGGGGAGGGCGTAGGCCCACCCACTGGGGAGGGGCGTAGGCCCACCCACTGGGGAGGGAGCGTAGGCCCACCCACTGGGGAGGAGCGTTGCCATGGCCTGGAGGGCGTGGCCCCACCCACTGGGGAGGAGTTGTAGCCCATCCACTGGGGAGGAGCGTAGGCCCACCCACTGGAGAGGAGCGTGGAGGCCCACCCACTGGGGAGGCGGCCACCCACTGGGGAGGAGCGTAGCCACCCACTGGGGAGGAGCGTGAGGCCCACCCCACTGGGGAGGAGCGTTGCCATGGCTGGGCTGGAGGGGCGTGGCCCACCCCGTGCCATGGGAGGAGCGTGCCCACCCACTGGGGAGGGTTGCCATGACTGGGCAGGGCGTGAGGCCCACCCACTGGGGAGGAGCGTGCCATGACTGGGCAGGAGCGTAGGCCCACCCACTGGGGAGGAGCGTTGCCATGACTGGGCAGGGCGTAGGCCCACCCACTGGGGAGGAGCGTTGCCATGACTGGGCAGGAGCGTAGGCCCACCCCACTGGGAGCGCAGGCCCAGCGTTGCCATGGCTGGGCTGGAGGGGGCGTAGGCCCACCCACCCACTGGGCAGGAGGCGGGGGAGCGTTGCCATGACTGGGCAGGAGCGTAGGCCCACCCACTGGGGAGGAGCGTTGCCATGACTGGGCAGGAGCGTAGGCCCACCCACTGGGAGGAGCGTTGCCATGACTGGGCAGGAGCGTAGGCCCACCACTGGGGAGGAGCGTTGCCATGACTGGGCAGGAGCGTAGGCCCACCCACTGGGGAGGAGCGTTGCCATGACTGGGCAGGAGCGTAGGCCCACCCACTGGGGAGGAGCGTTGCCATGGCTGGGCTGGAGGGGCGTAGGCCCACCCACTGGGGAGGAAAGCGTTGCCCCACCCACTGGGCAGGAGCGTAGGCCCACCCACTGGGGAGGAGCGTTGCCATGACTGGGGAGGAGCGTAGGCCCACCCACTGGGGAGGCGTTGCCATGACTGGGCAGGAGCGTAGGGCCCACCCACTGGGGAGGAGACTGCGTTGCCATGACTGGGCAGGAGCGTAGGCCCACCCACTGGGGAGGAGCGTTGCCATGACTGGGCAGGAGCGTAGGCCCACCCACTGGGGAGGAGCGTTGCCATGACTGGGCAGGAGCGTAGGCCCACCCACTGGGGAGGAGCGTTGCCATGGCTGGGCTGGAGGGGGCGTAGGCCCACCCCACTGGGGAGGAGCGTTGCCCCCACCCACTGGGGAGGAGCAGGCCCAGCGTAGGCCCACCCACTGGGGAGGAGCGTGGGCCCACCCACTGGGGAGGAGCGTAGGCCCACCCACTGGGGAGGAGCGTTGCCATGACTGGGCTGGAGGGGGCGTGGCCCCACCCACTGGGGGAGGAGCGTTGCCATGGCTGGGCTGAGGGCGTGCCCCACCCACTGGGGAGGAGCGTTGCCCCACCCACTGGGGAGGAGCGTTGCCCCCGCCCACTGGGGAGGAGCGTTGCCACCCACTGGGGAGGAGCGTGGGCTGGAGGAAGTAGGCCCACCCACTGGGGATGGGTGGGCTGGAGAGGCGTTGCCATGGTGGGCTGGAGGGGAGCGTAGGCCCACCCACTGGGGAGGAGCGTTGCCATGGGTGGGCTGGAGGGGGCGTAGGCCCACCCACTG